>NW_017386068.1:394426-427591 GCF_000237925.1 Schistosoma mansoni
ATCCAACTCAGAGAACAAAACTCCATCAAAGTAATTCAGTGTACATTTAAACTACTGATAATATTCAGTCTTCAAATTAGTTAGTTAGTGATTTGTGTCACTGATAGTTTCAACTATTTAGTTTGAATTCTGTAAATGTGTTTATGAATCGTAGTTTAAAACTCAAAAATAATCTACCTCCAATGAACTGTGATCGTATCAATATACGTATTTACGTTCTTATGCGCATTATCCCTCATTGAGGAATATAGACCGCCTATAGCTCTTCTACTACTACTGACGGTCACAAGCCCAGATAAAAGACGAAAACAACCTTGCTAAAAATGCCTAACCAGAATAAACAACTTGAACCATTTAAACTCTTCTCTCCAAGTTGAAGGAAGAATTATGACATCTCATGGTGAAAATCGATATCCTTCGGAAGTCTTGAGGTCGATGCTCCTTCTAACAATTATAACAACCATTAATATAAATACATGGATCATATGAATATAATATACATTAAAATTGCCCCCAAATACCCTGGTACAGCCGATAGTGGTGAGAGTTCTCTCTCTCTCTCTCGAAATGCTCTCACATGGCCACGCTTATATAGCCTCTGTCAGGGAAGTCCTACTCCCTGCCTTCTCGTGACGGGGGTGTTGTTTACGTAATTGAGAGGACGAAAAGCGAGTATCCAGCGCTTTAACCGAGTTGGTGGACACGGAAAGCCCACCTTGGGGAGTTGGAAAACACTGATTCCAAGCCAATGGTGCACATGGGCTCCAGGATCCTTAGGGAACAAATGGTGCATTAACCAATTCTTGGTTACCAACTACCATGAAACTGCAACTCCTTACGTTGCTCTACTGCCTTGTGGATCAGACCTTTAGGTCAAAAGCTCCGGGTGTGGCCCCCTAAGAAAACCACCTGTTTCGGTTTGGACACCTGGGCAATATCACAGCCCTCACATAAATCAAATGAGGTTTGTGTGGTGCATATCTATTCAGTGACCCTTTGTGACAATATTTATGTGTTCAAATAAATAAATTACTTGATATTTCAGTAGGCTATCCTAAGCTTCAAATATCTATCAATACAATTTGTATATCGTTAGCTAAATAATACACTGTAATGTTTGATAGCTTAGTAGTAATTAATGTCATGTTGGTCTGATACTCAATCCTCGTTGAATCTCATTGATCAATTGGAAATGAAGTGACTGGTCTGTGTATATCGAAATTACGTGTATTATATTTATCAATGTGTAATTTATTCAGAAGCTATCCATAATAAGATATGGACTTAAGTTTTGACTTATTTAGTGGTTATCTCAAATGAATGTTTGAAGTCTCAAAGGTATTTGTTGTGAAGAGAAGAATCAGAAAGGAGTAACCAACAATGAAAGTTATTTTTCAGGACATAATCAGTAAATTACGAACATTTACTTATCCCAGTATGGGATCTAAGTTAGACAACTTCGAAAATCTTCAAGCATTGAACAGCCGTTTATTCCTAGTATGGGACTCAGTTGTGTGGATTTACCACCCCGGGAAATGTATTTGATTGATTATAGTTAAACGTTAATGTCATCAGAGGTTGTGTTCGCCAGATACTGAGTGTCTTGGGTTTAATTCCCGTGTTCAGGTCTTTATTCAGAGATAGGATAGTTTCTTTTCTCACTGTCCTCTTGAACGTTGAGCCACAAAGATAAACTCATAGGTCGCATTCCTAAAGTTGTACTAATTAACCTAGTACATCAAAGACGTAGACTAGTTTGAAACAGCTCCCTCTCTTTTGAGTATGGACTAGTTTTTAAATAGAAACTTGTTATTCTGATAATCAAATTGGTGTCAATTCATTTTACAGTTAAAGATATTAATGGCCGGTTGATTCAGGTGAACAGAGATGTTTGCATAAATTATTCGAATCGACAGATTACTGTTGTTGCTTCAACAGACAAAGCATCCAGTTGAAATGAAACACTAATTAAGCTATCAATCCAGTTAACTCAGTTACTTCAACATTACTTAAAGGGAAGCGGTGGCGCGGTGGTCATGGTGTTTAATTCTAAACCATTAGGTCCTAAGTTCGAACCTTTGTTTGCTAATTTTTTAATGTTTTCCAAGGTCATTGAATGTTGCTATATCATAAAGTTGTTCTTTTACAAATTTGACCCTCTACAGAATGCAAAGTTATCCTGTATATTTAGTTTTTCATTTTATTGTGTGGATAATTAAGTTTGAATTGCTGTTGTCTGATAGACATCCAGTTTATTGGAGTCTCTATTCGCTGCATCTTGTTATTAGAAGTCTCACTCGTTAGCAAAAGGAATCACCCGTAGGCCAACCGGTAATTCCAACAAGCTACTTGCTCTTGGGAAAAAAAGTAACACTTTGAGATCAAAACAAACATACGGAAAATCTGTTAAAAAGAAGGCAATGATTTAAATGAAGGTGTCAGTAATGGTTCTACCATTTGGCAAAACAATAATACTATGTGGTTTTACACCATAAATTACTTCATTTAGATAACTACTAATCACCAAGATGAACTGGAAAGTTGTTTCTCACTAGTATGGAACTCTTCAGTAGTGCCAATACACGACCTATTCAGATCACACAGTGAAGGATTACTGTCAAACCACTGAATTGGTATTCAATTTCAATCCATTCGAAGTGCCATGCAGACGTCACCCATTATCATGATCAATGTGACTGAGTTTCAATGGTTATATTTTCTCATTAGAAATCTTGGAATTACATCTTTAAGTTAGTTACTATTGACCATGTCATAATTGTTGTTATTACAGGGTTAATTGAGATTGTGAAACTTTCAGTTTTAAATGACGATTGATTATGGTTTGAAAAAAAACCCATTCAAAAACCAAACGAGAGCGGGAAACTATTTCTTTCCAGTATAATACTGCTCAGCAGTGAGTATCCATGACGTCAACAGAATTTGACATCCAGTTTTTATTTATTTATTTAAACACATAAATATTGGTACAAGGGGGCACCAGATATATATGCGCCACACAAAACAATGAGAATGGGAAGAGAAAAGGGGTAAGATGCATATATAAAGAAAATAAGAGGAATGATGGGGGAAACTGAAATCTACAACCAGTTAAGGAAGTTATAACCACTCTTTATGAAGAAAGTAAAAGAAAGTTACAGCACGATCGCCACTGGCTTCTATTCTGAGCCATATCTGATAACGTCTCTAGCCAATGTGTTGCACCATCTCTTGGACCTCAGCCAGGGAGTCGTGAAGGACCAAGAGAAGCTAGCCCTTTGCAGATTTTTTTCATACCAATACATTGTATATTTAAATCTTATCCATTTTCAACAGTCCCCTATCTAGAGTTTCTTGAATTTTAATGGTTCTTTAATTAGACTTAGTCTACTATACTACCAATAATAATGATAATTGTTACGAAACTGAGAAATCAGAAGATTAACACAGACACATACATATACATATACATCTAATTTCTTACAAGGATGGTTCCATTGTATAAATCGATATCCATACACAATGATACTGACAATAGTCCCTTGCATATACACACATGGTATTATACATGTCGAAATAAAGAAAGGTACCATGTCACTATTCAACTAGGTAATAGTAATAATAATCATTACACATATATAGAAGAAAACTGACAATGATTAGTAAATTTATATAAACCACGTGTTGCCATGACAATACACATTTAATTTACAAATAGATCATCTTACTTCTTTATATTATGATGTTTTTTTTTAAAATTCATAACTGAAATACAAGACTACCCTCCACCTCATTGTCCTGCTCCTCCTCGTTGTTCTCATCCTCTTCCTCCTCCTCCTCGTCATCTCATTTTGACTGGATAATATTTGCTTTCAATCTTGCACTATTTCTGAAAAAAAGAAGGTATTGGTCTACTCACACACACACACTTGCACACACACGCACATGCACACACACACGCACAATAGCCCATTTCAATACGGTTTTTCACTTATTATTAATATTGAATATTGAATAAAAAAAATTGGTTTTTTCATTCCTTCATCGCTTCATTCCTTGATTCATTCCTTCATTCAATTACATAATGAAATGTAAAATTTTTCATAGAACTCAATCTACTACTCATAATCATCATCATTTAAGTAAACGCCAAGTGTATGCTCATAACTATATCAATCTAAATGGGGATAAATTTCCCTATCATTATTGTCATAATCGAATTTGTTCCACCCATTATAAATGGTATAATTTTATAATCAAGAATTTATATGAACAATTTCATAATATTGCTAATTTATATTTTTTATTAATAATAGTCACATACTACTTTGTTGATCATGTTGGTAGTGTCACCGTGACCATTATGCCCTTAGTGATTCTGATTAGTATTACAATGATTAAAGATGGTATTGATGATTTATTACGTTATCATTCAGATAAACAATTAAATTCTATGAAATATTTATTATTGAATATTGATTTTGATCGAAAATCAATAAAATGGATCTATAAAAAAGCATCATTATTAAATGTTGGTGATATTATTTGTTGTTTTAATAATCAATCATTTCCATGTGATTTATTATTATTATATTCATCACATTTTAATGGTTATGTTTATATTAATACAATGAATTTAGATGGTGAAAATAATATTAAAAAATATAATACATTAAAACAATATCAATCAAGTTATGCCAATTATATTATGACTACTACTAATAATACTACTTATAAGAATAATAATAGTAGTATTGGTGATGATGATTATAATGAAAAACAATTTAATGAATTGGATTTTCAATCTATGATTGAACATCTATATTTACAAGTTATATGTGAACAACCAAATGAAAATTTAACCAGTTTTCAAGGTTATTATAAAACTGCTCAACATTTAAATGTTGCTCCTGTTGCTCCTGATGAGGATGGTAGTCATGATGGTGACGAAACATGTTTTCCATTAACTTATAAAAATTTAGTATTACGTGGATCTAAATTAATCTCTACAGATTATATTATTGGTTTAGTAATCTATACTGGTAAAGATACAAAATTATCATTAAATAGTAGTAAAAATTTAAAAAGAAAATATAGTACTCGTGAAAATTTATCTAATATTATATTATTAATTTTTATGGTTGCCATGGTAACTATCACATTATTGATTACTATCTTATCTACGATATGGATTAAAAATAATACCAAAAAAATATGGTATATTGATTTTGAATTATTAACAATATGGCAATTTATACGTACAATTATACGTTTTTTATTTATTATTAATTATTTAATCCCAATATCTATCATAGTTACTATCGAATTTCAACAATTGTTGCTAAGCCATTTTATATCTAATGATATCCATATGTATAACCCTATAGAGAATATTAGTAGTCATGCAAATAATTCCCAATTAGCTGATGAATTAGGACAAATCAAATTTTTATTTTGTGATAAAACTGGTACACTGACACAAAATTTTATGGTTTTATATTCATGTTGTTTATTAAATAAGGAAGAAGTTTATTTATGTGATACCTATACTACTTATAATACTACTACTGATAACCATACTACTTATAATACTACTACTGATAATCCTACTACTTATAATACTACTACTGATAATCATACTATTTATAATGATCATAGTAATAATGATAGTAATAGAATAAATTTATTATCTAAAGAGAATTCATATATCAAATATTTAAAATTACCGGATATGAATAAAGATTTTCGTGAATTTTTAACTATTATTACATTATGTCATACAGTTGAATTAAAAAATTATAATAAATTAAATGATACTACTGAAATGGATCATCATAATGGTAATAGTAATATACAACAATCATCTATGAATAATTATGAACCATGCAGATATTATGAATATGAAGTAAGTTTTTTTGTTGTTGAAAATAATCGATTTTATTATTATTGATTGAAAAATAATTAAAAAAAACAAAGACTAATAGGTTGTGGGTTCGAATCTTGTGAGGTGGGATCGTGGGATGCACACTAATGAAGAGTGTAACAATCGGATGAAACGGTTATTAAGTGCTTTCAGGTTTTTTCATAGTGGTCTAACTTTAATTGATTCATTGCGAAAATTGAGATAACATATATAGGTGAACAATATTGTTTTCAATGAGATCGTGGTTGAACACTGCTGAGGAGTCTAACAATAGGATGAAACGGTTATTCAATGCTTTCAGATTTTCCATAGTGGAATATTAGAATAACACATATAAGTGAATAATATTGTTTTCAATGAGATTGTCATCATCAAGCTTTATTCTCATATACATGAATATTTATATGAAAATGTTAAATCAATCAAGGTAATTTAAGTCAATAATCACAATGAAATAGATAAATCGAAATGATTTCGAGTGATTTATTGTATACTTCCATTATTTCCTAACGGAGTTCGTTACCGTCTCCTTCATATAGATGAATCCATAGAACTTTAAATATACAGAATACATTTGTAAACCCTCTATCCCTTCCATGGCCGGATATAACTTGACAAATGACATTATTGTTATCATTATCAGAAAGGGGGTTTTCTGGATATTATAGTACATTTAATAGTTGAAATCATGAGTCAATTGAACCTAAACCATCATGGAGAACCTGGAAGTATTGGACGGCCGTTTCATCCTATTGTGGGACTCCTCAGCACTGTGCATCCACGATCCCGCCTCACGAGATTTGAAACCAAGACATAATGGGTCTCGCACGCGAACGCTTAACCTCTACACTTTTGAGCCGGTCGGCATCCAACAGTGTTAATGCCTAACATTAACTAATCCAAAAAATACCTCTTGAACCTAGTCACTAGTGAGCATATGTTGGCGATTATCAGAAGAGATTTTTGTGGATATTATAGTAATTTTAATAGTTGTCCAATTAAAAGATATGAAGAAAAACCGACAAACATAAAGATCATAATAATATAAACTCAATAATAATAATAATAATAGTATGCATCCAATAATCCCGCCTCACGAGATTCGAACACAGGAGTCCCACAATAGGACGAAGCGGCCGTCTAGTGCTTCCAGGTTTTTCATGGTGGTCTAGCTTCAATTGACTTATGATTTCAACTATATAAAATTACTAAAGTCTCCACAAAACCCCCTTCTGATAATAATAATCAAGAAAACTTGTTTAAAGGTAGTGATAATAATAATAACTGATTACACTTGAAAATAAAAAAAACACAAATTTAAAAAAATCAATAATAATCAACTAAAAAGGAAAAAAACTAATCGGAACATATCACTAAAGGGAATTAAGGTCAAGGAAGGATGAGAGGTTGGACGATGTTTACAATATTTTTATTTAATTTAAACACATAAATATTGGTACAAAGGGGCACCGAATATATATGTGCCACACAAGTCACTTGGTTTGTGTGAGGGTTGTGATACTGTCAAGGTACCCAGACCGAAACAGATAGTTTTATTAGGGGGCTACACCCGAAGCCTTTGACCTAAAGGTCTGATCAATAAGGTAGTGTAGAACCGCAAGGAGATGCAGTCCCATGATAACCGGTGACCAACAATAGATTCATACGCCATTTGCTCCTCAGGATACTGGACCCCATGTGCACCATTGATTTGAGATGAGGGTTTCCCAACTCCCCTAAAGGGCACCAGATACATATGCGACACACAAGTCATTTGATTTGTATGTGTGTGTGTATGAGCTATGTTAGTGCTCGGGTGCTTAGACCGAAGCAAGTGGTTTCCATAGAGGGCCACACACGAAGCCTTCGACCTAGGAGTCTAATCCACAAGGCAGTGGAATAACGTAAAGAGTCGAGTCACATGGTAGTTGGTAACCAACAATAGGTTCATACACCATTTGTTTCCTTAAGATCCTGTAGCCTATGTGCACCAATGATTTGGAATAAGGGTTTTTCAACTCCCCTAGGTGGATTCTCTATATCTATCGACCCAGGTAAAGACCGGACATTCTTTTTTCGTCCTCTCAATTTCGTAAACAGCACCCCCGCCGCATGGCATGAAATTAAATAATTCACCTATACTGTAGTGAATGAGAACACAAGTGGTGATAATCGAACGTATTTAACACATAATTACAGAACGTCTTCGTAAAGTCTGAGAACCATACAGTATAAAATACGTCATTTGCATAATATCAATCAATCGTCTCATACTTGATCGTTCCTTCGTTTTCACAACAATCTTTCTTTATTCTCGTTCCCTTTTCTTTGATATTCCTAACCTTCTACCTTCAGGCATTTCACTTTCTTGTGATCATACATATTACTTATATCTATCGAAATCAGTAGCACAAAACACAATAGTTGACATGTTATGTACAATGAAAATTAGATTTTATTCAATTTTTTGCAATCTTAGCTACATTCTGACTTATTTAAAATTACAATTTGAACATATTTTCCGAAAAACAATTAGTCTCCAAAATAAACACGAATATTCAGTTTATTTACTTACTTATGCCTGTTACCCTAATGGAGTATAGGTCGCTGACCAACATTCTCCAACCCACTCTGTCCTCGGCTTTCTTTTCTAGTTCTATCCAACTTTTGTTCATCCTTCTCATATCTGTCTTCCTTTCTTGGAGTAATGTGTTCTTTGGTCTTCCTCTTCTCTCTTGGACATGTGAGTGCTTGCCTTGTGACGCAATTGGGTGATTTCCTCAATGTATATCCTATCCACTTCCAGCGCTTCTTCCTGATTCCTTCCTCCGCTGGAATCTGGTTTGTTCTCTCCTACAGTAGAATGTTGCTGATAATGTCTGGCGAACGGATCCGAAGTATTTTGCTTAGACAACTGTTAATAAACACCTGTATCTTCTGGATGATGGCTTTCGTAGTTCTCCACGTTTCCGCCCGATACAATAGAACAGTCTTGACGTTTTTAATGAAAATTCTTATCTTGGTGTTGGCTGACAATTGTCTTGAGTTCCAGATGTTCTTCAGTTGTAAATATGCTGCTCTTGCTTTGCCGATCAGCGTCTTCAAATCTGCATCAGATCCACTGGCTAAAAAAAACACTAACCAGGAAAATAGACTACCTGCGTTAACTCCTAAAACTTTAGGCTTTTAACCATTGAGATCAAGGTTTATTTTCACTTCAGATTTCGATCTGTAGTGCTACATGGTTTGAATATTTTTATTGATGAGTTAATTGGTTCTAACATTCAATTACTATGTGTTAAACATTTGAATATTTTCCCATCGTTATTTTAGTTTGCTCAGTAGTATTCAAAGCAATTTGATCGTTATTATTTAGTTAGATCACTTTGATTAAATCAGTTTTTATCAGAAGGGGGTTTTGTGGAGAATTTAGTAATTTTATAGTTGAAATCATAAGTCATTTGAAGCTAGACCGCCGTGAGAAACCTGAAAGCACTGGACGGCCGTTTCGTCCTTTCGTGAGACTCCCTAGCAGTGCCCATCCACGATCCCGCCTCGCGAGATTCAAACCCAGGACCTATCAGTCTTGCGCGTTAGCGCTTAACCTCTAAACCACTGTGAGATAGTAACTCACTGAAGACAATGGTGGACAGTTTCTCAAAATCAGTTTTATTCCAAGTCAACTTATACAATGTATTTATGGTGTGTGCTACTGACGTCGCTTGATATAAGTAGTATGTGTCATCAATCGAAAGTGAAATGTCTGACTGCAGAAGGTCTGTAAGATCAAAGAAAAGAGAGCGAGAAAAGAGGATAAATAGTGTGTAAATGAAGGAATAGTCAGGCCTGAGACAATTAGTTGGTATTTTACCAAGAGATTCTGTAATTTTGTGTTCAATTAGATTCGGTTGTACTCACTGATGTTCTCGTTCACTGTTCATATGAAACTACACAATTTCTGTACTATTGACGACTGCTTAGTTATAAATCAAATGCCATGGTACGATCGAGAGTGGGGAGAGTCCGCTCTCCCTCTCCACATGCTCTCATATGGCCAGCGAATATATAGCCTCTGACAGGGAAGTCTTACTCACTGCCTTCTCGTGGCGGGGGTGTTGTTTACGAAATTGAGAGGACAAAAAGCGAATGTCCCACGCTTTAACCGGGTCGGTTGACACGGAAAGTTCACCTAGTAGAGTTGGAAAACCCTCAATCCAAACCAATGGTGCACATGGGCTACAATATCTTGAGGAAACAAATCAAGTATGAAGCCGTTATTGGTCACCAACTTCCATGGGGCTGCATCTCCTCACGATGCTCCATTGTATTGTAGATTAGACCTTTAGGTCAAAGACTCCGGGTGTGGTCCCCTAAGAGAACTACCTGTTTCAGTCTGGGCATCTCGGCAGTATCACAGCCCTCACACAAATCTAATGAGATTTGTGCGGCACATATGTAACTGGTGCCAATATGAATGTATTTAAATAAATAAAACTATTTTTCATAAAACTACTGAAAAGTTCTTGTTTATCTTTCTTGTAATAAAAACAAAAAAACTTTGTTTTCCATTTGAAGGCAACATCATCTGATGAGAAAGCATTAGTTGAAGGTGCTTCAAAACTTGGTGTTGTATTTTCCGGTAAAGAACCTGATTTAAATGAGACTGGTTCAAATCGTTTATATATTGATTATTGGTCATATTCATCAACAACAACAACAACAAAAAAGGAATCAAATAATGAAAAGTTTCTGAATCGTCAATGTTATATTGTTGATGCTGTATTAGAATTTGATCCTATCCGTAAACGTATGAGTGTAGGGGCTCAGTCATGCATCCGCACCAGATCACGGTTTGGAGTAAAGGAGCAGAAAGTACAATATTAGATCCTGAGGTAATTTTCACTGTATCGATTATCTGTTTTGTTTTAGTATATGAGTTAGCGTTTTTAGCGTTTTTTTTTGAATAATTTTTTTCTGGTTAGCGTCGATTTCTCTTTCTCCCGGTAATCGACTGGATCATGAAGACGTCAACATCTGGAGGATAGCACGGGATACACTAGACAGGAAGGATGCAGCTTGAAGATTTAGACTTCGCAGATGACCTGGCTCTTATATCACACACTCAACAACAAATGCAGGAGAAAACGACCAGTGTAGCAGCAGCCTCAGCAGCAGTAGATCTCAATATAAACAAAGGGAAAGGCAAGATTCTCTGATACAACACAGCATGCACCAATCGAGTCACATTTGACGGAGAAGCTTTGGAGAATGTAAAAACCTTTACATGTCTGGGCAGCATCATTGATGAACACGGTGAATCTGATACAGATGTGAGGGCGCGAATCGGCAAAGCAAGAGCAGCATATTTACAATTGAAGAACATCTGGAACTCGAAACAATTGTCAACCAACACCAAGGTTAGATTTTCAATACAAATGTCAAGGCAGTTCTACTGTATGGGGAAGAGACGTGGAGAACTATGAAAGCCATCATCCAGAAGATACAAGTGTTTATTAACAGTTGTCTACGCAAGATACTTCGTATCCGATGGCCAGACAATATCAGCAACAAATTACCGTGGGAAACAACAAATCAGATTCCAGCGGAGGAAATCAGTTAGAAGCGCTGGAAGTGGATAGGACATACATTGAGGAAATCACCCAATTGCGTCACAAGGCAAGCCCTCACATGAAATCTTGAAGGCCAAAGGAGAAGAGGAAGACCAAAGAACACATTACGCCAAGAAATGTAGACAGACATGAGAAGAATGAACAAAAGTTGGATAGAACTAGAAAAGAAGGCCGAGGACAGAGTGGGTTGGAGAATGCTGGTCGGCGGCCTATGCTCCATTTGGAGTAACAGGCGTAAGTAAGTAAATAAGTATATCAGTAGTTTCGTAACAGAGTGACATCAATTAAGGTACCATTGAAAGAAAAATTAAGTTTTGAACATTTGTTTCGGTTTTATACGATGTTCCCATAATCGTTGGAACCTACAACCCTCTCTGGGACTGTTAGAAGGACTTTCAGATATCTGAGTTAACATCTAGTGGTCAACATTTTCAATTTCAAGCAGTCCACCATATAGTATGAGGAGTTTTTAAAGACATTGTTGATAATTGTCTGATTTCGTATGTGGCTCGACTTTAAGTTTTAATACTTACTGATTTCCCTACGTTTATTAATTTCATTTCATTTATTAACTACAGATCCGTGTACTTGGGCATGAACTACACTTCAAGTGTAGGAGCTATTTAAACTGGCTGCTTATTATAACCGAAGTAGAAATGAGTTTTAGCCTTATATTTAGATTATTATAGTTGAATACCCTAACCATTGAGTTACCACACCTTAACAACAAAGATTCAATCTTTTTGGGTTCGTGAATTGGTTGGAGTTAGACATTAATACCGTTGGATGCAGGCTCAGTGGTCTACAGGTTAGGAGAGACCTAAAGTTTTGGGTTCAGGTCCTGCATAGGGAATCGTGGATGTGCACTGCTGAGGAGTCTCCCACTTAGACGAAACAGCCTTCCAGGTTTTTATTAATGATCTAACACTGATAGGTTCATGATTTCAATTAAAACTCAACAAACTCCACAATCCTATACTGGGTTCGTTTGTGAAGTATTTTTGTTTGATTCTGGTCTGCTCTATAGTCCTATTGAGTCAGCTATTTGTTCCTTACTATTGATTAAGAATTTAACACAAATTACGAAAGACTTACTGTCGAAGCTGAACAAAGACGCTTACAACGAAAATAGGGTAACTTAATCAATAACCATTGATCTTCTACTTCTATTTGTCTTTTCATCTCAATCAGAGAGTAACATACGATATTAGAAGAATGTTAGTTATATCAGTATAATGGTCTAGGAAATAAGCTCACTTTTAATTGTACATATCGTTCCTCTATCTTTATCTATTTATTTATTTGAACACAAATATTGGTACAAGGAAGCACCAGATGTATATGTGCCACACAAAAAATTGTCATTTCATTTAATTATGTGAGCGCTATGATACTACCTGGGTACCGAGACCGAAGCAGGTGGTTTTCTATAGGGGCCACACCCGGAGCCTTTTACCTAAAGATCTGACCCACAAGGAAGTGGGGCATTGTAAGGAGATGCATTCCCATGGTAGCCGGTGACCAACAACGACTTCATACCCGATTTGTTCCCTCAGAATACTGGAACCCATATGCATCATTGGTTTGGAATCAGGGTTTTTCTACTCCCCTGAATAGACTCTCCGTATCCACCAACCCGACTAAAACTCCTGCCGAACATTTGCTTTCCGTCCTCTCAATTTCGTAAAAAACACCTCCGTCACGAGAAGGCAGTGAGTAGGACTTCCCTGACAGTGGCTGTATACGTGTGGTCGTGTGAAAGCATTTTAAGAGAGAGGGCGGGCCCTCCCCATTCTCGGCCGCACCAGAGCATTTGGGGCATATTTCACACATAAAAAATGCTTACATTGTACGATACCTCCTAACTATATCTTGTTTTTATCAAGCAATATTATTCATAATCCATTATTCAGTGGATTTATCATATGTAATTTAAACATAGAAGCAGTTAGTTTGTTTACCATTAAGTATTAGTTTCCTAGTACATTTATCGTTGGAAACTGTCTCTTAGAGGGTCGTCAGAAGCATTGTATTATAAGAACTAGAGGGTGAATATGATAGTTCCATTCTAGGTTTTCAACGATCATTGTTTTCGAATGAATTTTAATGCACATTGAATATTGAATCATTATATGAATAAGATGTAGTATTTCATCGATATTTTCTAGTTAAGTATCCATAAACAAATCAGACTTAACGAAATTAAACTAATAAGTTGTCTTTACTTGATATTGTTTACTTGGATCTTCTCATTGGTGTTTAGGACTGTAATTGATCAGTCTCTTATTGGTATATGGGTATACTGTTCGTATTGCCTCGATATCGCCCTAATTCACAAGCATTATAAAAAAAAGATGGATAGTGGCTAACAGTGGAATCCAGGATGCGTGTTTCGTTCTATTTGAGACTCGTCAGATGGATGTACCTACATCTCAGAGATGAACGAAGTGCACGTCCTGGATTTCACTGCTAGCCACTACCCATCTTTGTTGATAAGTTTTCTTCTACATTTTGTAAACACTATAGATTTTCAAATTCACTTAGTATTGTTTGTTTGAATCTTCCCATTGATGTTTTAGGACTACAACTGGTCAGTCTCTTATCGGCATATGTGCATACTGTGCATATTGCCTTAATTCACAATCATTATAAGCAAAGATGGATAGTAGCTAGCAGTCACAATATGGAGGCAATATCGAGGTAATACGCATAGTATGCACATTTGCCAATAGGAGACTGATCAGTTGCAGTTTGGAGCGAAACGTACTGGGTTCGAGTCCCCGAGTGAACATCAACAAGTCTGAGATGCAGGCACATCCAGATGACGTGTCCCAAATAAAACGAAACGCACGTCCTGGATTCCACTGCTAGCCACTATCCATCTTTGCTTATAATACTATAGATTTTCTTTTAGCATGATTTACTGTGATATAATCTAACTGAATAGCTCTATGAAATATTCAGTCAGTCCACTTAATGGGCAAAGTAAGGTCTTAAAAATTCGTTTGATTGAATATATGGTAAATCAATTTATCCCTTTTAAAATACGCTCCATAAGTAATAATACATCAATCCTATATTTATTTCAGTTGTCCAATATGTCATTGGAGTTTCTCAAACGATAAACTATTCAACTACTTTCTCATAGTGTCAGCTATTATCTCTTGATCCTTGGCTAATGATTTCATTAGAATATCAGAAAATAGAATTATTTATCGACTAACCATCATTTATATCAGAAGGGGTTTTGTGAATATTATAATAATTTCAATAGTTAAAATCATGAGTCAATTGAAGATAGACCACTATGGAAGACCTGGAAGCACTGGACGGCCGTTTCGTCCAATTGTGGGACTCCTCAGCAGTGCGCATCCACGACCCCGCCCCGCCAGATTCGAACCCAGGACTTATCAGTCTCAGTGGTTTAGAGGTTAAGCGCTCGCGGACGAAACTGATAGGTCATGGATTCGAATCTGGTGGAACGAGATTGTGGATGTGCACCGCTGAGGAGTCCCAAAATAGGACAAAACGGCCATCCAATGCTTCCAACTTTTCTATGGTCTTCTAGCTTCAATTAACTCATGATTTCAATTATGAAAATACTTTCCTAACTTGATTGAATATTTCAATTTCATATGTAACCAAATACTAAAATATAAAGTCGAAGGATATGAACAAGTTAAGATATTTAAATAAATCTTGGTTAGATGGTAACTGATTAAATGAATCTGGATGAAGATCATACTTTATGGAGAAAAAAAGAAGAAAAAAAGGAAAAAAGATTTTATTCTGAAATAATTGAATAGCGTCACGCTGAATGAGAGATCCTGAAGCAACAAAAAAAAGAATATACGTATATCACACTTCGAACTTTTTTTTAAAACTATTTATAAACAAAGATGCGTAATTGATATTGGCCAGCAGTGGAATTCAGTTTAACACGCGTTTCGTCTTATTTGGGACTCGTCAGCTGGGTGTACTTGCATCCTAGAATTGATGTTCATTCTAGGACTTGAACCTAGTACCGTTTGCTTCAAACACCATCACCCTATCCACCTAGCTATTGAGTCGTGATAGCCACTTGCTTGTTCAATGGGGTGAAGTTTAAATTTACTTGGTAATGTCTTTACTATTTTGTTAACAATAATTCAGCTTGATCAATAGTCAGTATAAGGTTTTTGGAGAATGTTAAATTTCATTGAAATCATGAACCAATCTAATTTAGACAGCCATCGAATAACTCCAAGTACTGAAAGGCTGTTTTGTCCTAGTACGGACATATCTACGACTGTACAATCGAGAATCTTAACCGGGAACTTCAGTCTCACGCGAGAACGCTTAACTTCTAGACCACTAAGTCGGGAACCAATAGTGTAAGAGTAATTTCAATTAATCGACGATATTATGCGAGAATGTTTCATTGTCTTCGATGGGTATCTTCTTCACACCCCATATTGTTCAGCTTCACTTATAACGTCTTATCACTAGAACTCTAGGGATTTCCTCTCAAAGCCAGACAGTAATAATCACATGATATATGTTAACATGTGATTGTATAGATTGTCGAATTTTTTACTGAGGAGTGCCATACTGGGGCAAAGTAGCCGTTCAGAACTCCTAGGTTTCCCATAGTTATCTAACTTAAATAGTTTCTTGATTGGAATAAAAATTAGAAACACTGTCCTATATTATCCAGTCAACAATCGATGGTGAGAAGTTAATGGTTCAGTTCTGTGTTTATCGTAATTATTTTTCATTCTATCAGCATGATATGAAAATGTGAAAAAAAATTAGCTGAATGTGATCAAGGATTTCAATTTCAACACAAATAATAAGATGATCTCGGATGTTCGTGGATCGATTGGAGTTAGAATTAGGCACCATTCGATCCCATCTCATTTGTTTAGAAATTAAGCCTTCAAATGTGAGACTAAAGATTTTGGGCTCAAGTCCCACGTGCGGGATCCCAGGTATGTATTAATGAAGACTCTTATACTAGGACGAAATGCCCTTCTAGTACTTGGAGTGTTTCAGTGGTTGTGTAGCTGGAAAAAAAATAATGTTTTCTACATTAAGATCAGTCATATCGATTATCTTTATCAGTTGGTTGTTACTTTTTTTTCATTTCACAGCACCTATAAATCACTTTCATACAATAAACCATGAACTGAATCATTGATAGACGACTTGTTAAGTAAACCCATGTAATTAAACACACATATAGTCTATGTTCTATTTAAAGTATTACATCAATCTTTATTTCATTGGCATCAATCACGTCATTATTGAAGAATAATCTATCATAGTATCATAATTGTCATAATTGTCATAAGATTCCATTCGAATGTTGACATTTTTCATTTAAAGTTATCAAATAATGTAAGTTGAAAACAGTCGACATTTCATTATACTGTTTATACTACTACTACTACTACGACTACGTGACTACGATTACGACCACTACTACTACTACTACTACTACTACTACTACTACTACTACTACGACTACGACGAAGACGACTACCACTACTACTACGACTATGACTGCTACTACTAGTACTACTACTACGACTACGACTGCTACTACTACTATTAACACTACTAACACTACTACTACTACTACTAGAAATAAGAATGATAATAATAACAATAAGAATGATAATTGTTATATCCCAACGACGAATAAATGATTGTTAACTGCTAGGATCTATGTATGGTCTGTTAATCCTATTCTTATTAAGTATATTCTTATTCGATGACTTCAAATTAACTAGATTATATCCATGTATATTTCTGTTATTATAAGCTTCTATTTGACCTATAGACTATCATTAAACAATTTACTAAACTTAAAGCAATTAGTCCCTTTGATCAATTTCGATAGTGTAGTAATAAGACGAACATTATCAGAACTATGTGATGATATAAGCAAAGATGGATAGTGTCTAGCAGTGGAATCCAGTTTGATGCGCGTTTTTTCCTATTTGGGACTCGTCAGCTGGATGTACCTGCATCTCAGAGTTGATGTTTACTCTGAGACTCGAACCCAGTACCTTTCGCTTTAAACGCCATCGCGTGATCCACTCGGCCACTGAGTCCTGATATATTAGCGCAATACATTTCGAACAATCTGATCACACATATACTTGTTAAGAACATTTATATATAAAGATAAAAGGTCAACTAGACTGGAAATGGGGGGGGCAAGAATGGACAAGGATAATAATAATAAACATAATGTGAAAACCATTTGACACCTAATCACTCTGGAGAATAAACTGATATTACCAGGGTAGGTTTAAGGTGAGAACAAACTGTTTTTGAATAGACAAAGGGGGGGGGTTGAATTCATTTAGTATTGTTTGTTTTTTCGTTTAAATTTTCGTATGGCTAAGGCTTCAATAAACCTTAGTATACGCCCTTTTACACTTTTATACAACACCACAAAAGCCGAGTTAAGATCAATCTTATGACCTGTTTCGATTATATGTTTAGCAATAGAGGATGATGGATGTTTGTTTATCCTCTACTCTTGTTGGGTCAGTTGATTTTGTTTGTGTTTGCAACCATTTCGGAACATGTTCACCCACCCTAATTTTCAGATCACGATTGTTCCTCCCTAGTATGTGTGACCACACACACACACATTTAAATTGGTAAACACAGTGGGATGTGACACAATCGTTTTCATGACATTTAGGTTTTGAATGAAGCATTTTGTATGTGTGAAATAGCCCCCGAATGCCCTGGTACGACCGAGGATATGGAGGGCCCGCCCTCTCTCTCGAAATGCCCTCACATGGCCACGCATATATAGCCACTGTCAGGGAAGTCCTACACACTGCATCCTCGTGACGGGGGTGTTGTTTACAAAACTGAGAAGACGAAAAGCGAATGTCCGGAGCTTTAACTGGGTTGGTGGACACGACGAGTCCATTTAGGGGAGTTGGGAAACCCTCATTCCAAATCAATGGTCCACATGAGCCCCAGTATCCCGAGGGAAGACATTGAGTATGAAGTCGTTGTTGATCACCGGCTACATGGGAATGCATCTCCTTACAATGCCCCACATCTTTGTGGATCAGACCTTTAGGTCAAAGGCTCGTGGTGTGGCCCCCCAGCCCCCAAATGCCCTGGTACGGCCGAGAGTGGGGAGAGTCCGCTCTCCCTCTCCAAATGCTCTCATATGGCCAGCGAATATATAGCCTCTGATAGGGAAGTCCTACTCACTGCCTTCTCACACCACGGTGTTGTTTACGAAATTGAGAGGACAAAAAGCGAATGTCCGGCAGGAGCTTTAACCGAGTTGGTGGACAAGGCGAGTCCACCTAGGGGAGTTGGAAAACCCTGATTCCAAACCAATGGTGCACATGGGCTCCAGTATCCTGAGGGAACAAATGGTGTACGAATCAATCGTTGATCACCGGCTACCATGGGACTGCATCTCCTCACGATGCTCCGCTACCTCGAGGATGAGATCTTTGAGTCAAAGACTCCGGATGTGTCCCTCTAAGAAAACCGCCTGTTTCAATTTGGGTACCTGGGCAGTATCACAGCCCTCACACAAATCAAATGAGATTTGTGCGGCGCATATGTATCTGGTGCTTCCTTGAATGTGTTTAAATAAATAAAATATGGCCCCCCAAGAAAACCACCTAATTCGGTCTTGGCACCCGGGCAGTATCATAGCGCCCACATAATTAAGTGAAATGACAATTTTTGTGTGGTGCATATACATGTGGTGCCCCCTTGTACCAATATTTATGTGTTCAAATAAAATAAAATAAAAATTAGTACTATAATTGTGAACGTGTATGTTATCCTATTCAAGAGTAAACAGTTAAGAAGAACATACCGGGATCATAGCTGAGTTCAACAATGTAATGACATATGACAGCTATCACCCTTCAACTAACGTATTGATGCTGGCGATAATAAGGTATCTTTTTAAAGATCACATATTCTATCACATGTTTATCTATTGTAAACTTTGAAAAGTCATAATGTCGAAATAAGAATCTTCACAGTTACTGAAAGAACTTTATTAGAACTGTGAACAATGGTACCAACTTATTTCTGATCTGATAACTAAATACTATGTTTATAGGTTATATTTATGATAAACTGATCTTAGTTGGAGTATCTTTGAGAACCAAGGATCAATCAACAACTGTTTAGTCCGTGTATGAGACTGGAGTATGCGTACCAACAACTACGCTAGAGAATAACCCCAGGTCCTTGAAATTTCATGATGAATGCGTAGCCATTAGAATCAATTTTTCACTTTTAAGTAGAGTTGGAAAGTGGCTTGAATTTGAATTCAGGACGCATATTCTATCCTATTCGAGACTCATCATTTGGATGTACCTATAACCATGTTGATATTGTCACGGGGACTCGTACTCAATAGCTTCCTCTTCAAATATCCAAAGCGTTATCTACAGCTTTACTACATCCAGGGAGCCAATCATGAGTGTAACGGTTTGAATTTTCAATTTATCCATAATGTCCGTTTAAATCTTCTCTCTGTTGGTGTTAAGGAATGCAGCTGATCAGCTTCTTTTAGGATATACAAATTTTGTTCTGATTTCCTCGGGGTAAACAAGATCCATACATTTCAAAAGATAATGACCAATTGCAGACCTTGACAAAAACAAAGAAAAGTTCCAAGTAACCTTTACAAATGAATTTCAGCGGTACAATTATTTGTTTACAAATTCTAAGAAGCAAAATTCATTGCATTGTTAATCTAGTAACCTTACTTACTTACTTACTTACTTACTTACTTACGCCTGTTACTCCTAATGGAGCATAGGTCGCCGACCAGCATTCTCCAACCCACTCTGTCCTGGGCCTTACTTTCTAGTTCTATCCAATTTTTGTTCATTCTTCTCATATCTGTCTCTATTTCTCAGCGTAATGTAACCTTAGTACTCGGTAGAATGTGTAGTAATAATACACTTTAAAGTCGATTATATCAGCTTCAGTGGAATAATTGACAATCAAGCAACATTAGTCACCTGTTTTATCTACGACAATGAGTGTTCATAAATCATTCACTCAAACGTACATACATTCTTGATATTCATATGTCATACTGTTAGGGATGTTAGATCCTCAAAACTCATTTGATAAATGTCTTATTTTTGTAATTTTAATTTGGAAATTTGAATTTCTTGCCTTCACACCGAAAGCGCTCATTTTTCATCTTCATGTCATATTTCCCATTTGAAAAAACCTTGAATGTCATTGGTTCTTTGTCATTTTTAATATGTTTTTTTGTAACGTTTCACAAGGACATTTGTAGGCTGTATGTATACGTGCTCCTGGTCGCTTGTAGAATATATTTCCCCTCTTCTGAACCTGAACTTCACTCTTTAATTAATGGAGCTGGAATGCATTGAAATAGTTAACTTGTTTAGTCATTATGTCACTGAGTTTTTGTTCCATTCTCAGATTAGACAAATTTGTGATCTCATCAAACCTACAACAACTAAGATCAATGTAGAGTATGATCTTAATCTTCCTGTTTAATAACTTACTTACTTACTTAGGTACGCCTGTTTCCCCTCGTGGAGGAGCATATGCCATCCACTAGTATTCTTCATCCAACCCTGTTCTGCACAATCCTTTCCAGTTCTTTCCAGTTAACATTCATCCTTTTCATATCTGCTTCTACTTCCCGATGTGATGTGTTCTGTAGCCTTCTTCTTTTTCACTTCCCTTCCGGATTCCAAGTTAGGGATTGCCTCGTGATGCAGTTTGGTGATTTCCTTAATGTATGTCCCATCCACTTCCAACGTCTTTTCCTAATTTCCTCTTCAGATGGAAGCTGGTTTGTCCTCTCCCATAAAAGGTAGTTGCTCATGTTATCTGGCCAGTGAATGTTGAGTATTTTGCGTAGACAACTATTTATAAATACTTGTACCTTCTTGACGATGGATATAGTAGTTCTCCACGTTTCAGCTCCGTACAGTAGGACTGTCTTGACGTTCGTATTGAAGATTCTCACTTTGAAATTGGTTGATAGTTGTTTTGAGTTCTATATGTTCTTCAATTGTAGAAATGCTGCCCTTGCTTTGCCAATCCTCGCCTTTACATCTGCATCCGATCCTCCTTGTTTATCGACGATGCTTCCCAGGTACGTGAATGTTTCCACCTCTTCCAGAGTTTCGCTATCAAGTGTGATTGGGTTGGTGTTCTCCGTGTTGTATTTGAGAATCTTGATTTTGTGTATATTGAGGCCTATTGATGCAGAGGCTGCTGCTACATTAGTTTTCTTCGTCTGCATTTGTTCGTATGTATGGGATAGGAGGGCTAGATCATCTACGAACTCCAAATCATCTAGTTGATTCTGAGATGCCCATTGTGTTCCGTGCTTTCTCTCAGATGTAGAAGTTTTCATAATCCAATCAATCACCAGAAGAAAGAGGAATGGGGAGAGTAGACAGTCTTGTCTGACTCCGGTCTTTGCTGGAAATGCATCTGTCAGCTGTCCTCCATGCACGACTTTGCACTGTAGTCCGTCGTATGAGTTTTGGATAATGTTGACAATCTTCTGAGGAACTTTATAGTGTCGAAGAAATTTCCATAATGTTCTTCTATCCATACTGTCAAACGTCTTCTCATAGTCAATGAAGTTGATATATAATAACAAGTTCCACTCAAGTGATCGTTTCACGAGGATCCATAGTGTCACAATTTGGTCTGTGCACAACTGATCCCTACGGAATCCAACCTGTTGACCTCTGTTTAATAAACCTAACTTTCTTTACATTCATAGTTTCTATATAGTTTATTAATAACGATAAATCTTTTTAAATCCAGGAGTTCTAGTGTGAAGCAGTGACCAGTCAAGTTTAAACCACGTCTGTTGTGAGATAGGAACTCACTGAAGACAATTAGTGAACGGTTGCTCAAACTTCGTGGATTAATTTAAGTTAGACATTAACACCATTGTATGTCGGCTCAGTGGTCTATCGGTTAAGTGCTTTGGAGCGAGACTAGTAGGTCCTGGGTTCGAATCCCACGAGGTGGAATCGTGGATGCGCACTGTTGAGGAGTCTCACAACAGGACGAGACGGCCGTCCAGTGCTTCCATGTTTTCCATGGTGGTCTAGCTTCAATTGACTCATGATCTCAACTATATAAAACCTAACTTTATTTACATTCATAGTTTCTATATGGCTTATCAATAATGATATATCTCCTTCTTTTATGTTTTCTATTTATTCAAGAAATGTAGTACTACATCTAAGTATCAACGTTCCCGTGCTATTCATTATGTTAATGAATATGCATTAAATGGTTTACGTACACTTGTATTTGCTAAACGTCAATTAACTCAATCTATTTATATGAAATTATTAAAAAATTTAAAATTAGCTTCTAATTTATTGAATGATGAACGTATTCATGCATTAAAACAATGTTATAATGATATTGAATATGATATGGAACCCATTTATGTTACTGCTATTGAAGATAAATTACAACCTGGTGTAAAAAATTGTATAAAAGCATTAAAAGAAGCTGGAATACAAGTAAGTTTAGATGTATATAATTATTTTACGATCTATCTATCTGTCTGTCTATCTATCTTTCTATCTATTTGTTAAGCTGTCTAGTTGTCTATCTGTCTATCTGCCCACCTATCTGTCTATCTATCTATCTGTCTGTCTATCCATATATCTACCCATTTATCTGTCTATCTGCCTACCTGTCAATCTATCTATCCATTTATCTATCCATCTATCTGTCTGTCTATCTAACTAGTTGTCTGTCTATCTATTTATTTGTCTGTCTACATATCTATCTGTCTATCTATCTATCTATGTAATATATATATATATATATATATATATATATATAAGTCTTGCAAATTGAACGCTATACTGCGATCCCAAGCTAGTTTAGTAACTCCCCGTCTAAATCTACACAGGAACTTGAATACAAGAGAAAAGGAGCAAAATATACAAGAAGCACTTTACTGAATAACATTAGGATCACGTCGATTTTTTTTTAATAATTTTTTTTTGTCCCCCTTAATCAAAAAATTTTCATCCCATTTTCCAATTTTTTTCAATCCCTTTCGTCCAATGAAATTCCTAGTTGTAAATGCGTTGTAATTGGTTATGTAATTCTTGAAATTCGTATAAAAGCTCTGTACTTATGGATATAGATAATTTTCTTCACAATATGGACGTCACTAACGTGCGAATTCGAGGCTCTGTTGTTCCTCACGTAGTCACAGAAACGGAAAATGTATTTTTGAATACATTGTATCTGGTAGCGTTTCCATCACTGGAAGCGTTAAAGAGCGCCATTAGAACTTATGAAATAGCAACGTACTGCCATTATGCGGTGAGAGATTCTCATTTCCATGGAGATCGGAAGCCGTATATTAAATTTGTATGTTGGAGAAAGAGCTATAAAACACCAAGCGGTTCTTCGCAGCCGATTAGACGAAGGAGGTAATTTGATTAGTGTTATTATATTGTTCATTGAGGACTTCAATGGACACACAATGTCCGGCCTTCATCTTTTGTAAGTTTCTTGAAGGTTATTGGACTGTTGTTCGTGGCAATGTGCATCACAATCACGAGTGCAATTCCCTGAGGTACGACTGTAACACATGGATGCGCTGATTAACGGTGGCGGAATTGGAAACTAGAGTTCAAAAGTACTCCACTGAATGCTGTAGCAGAGCTGTGCTGGGTCACGAGCCTCAACTACGTCGTCTTCAGGAAACACTTACACCTGCTGCATGTCAACTGCTTAAGCGGCACATGCGTGTTCCTGTTACTGACTACGTATTGTCGGGGGAGTTTTTCACGGCCGTTGATACTACAGGAACTTACTCAGTCTCCAAAAATCCTATTAGTTGTTCCTGTTTCTTTTATGTAGAACACAGAGTCGTATGTCGTCACATCTTGGCATATTGTTTGCACGATAATGTGAAGTAATATCTATGAACTCAGAAGAGTTTACGGACCGAGACAATGAAGAGGACGAACGTGCGCACAATGACCGACTGTGTGATATTTGCCATCTATGTCAGCCGCCCAGTGAAATAGCTGATGGAAGTGCTTGGATTTTTTGTCCATGCAACGCTATGTTTCATTCGTTCTGTGCCTACGACCCAACAGAAGTATCACCTGGGTTCAACTGTCCCATGTGCGGCGCTGTCACGAACTCATAGTGGAGTCATCGATCAGGACCGAAGGAGCTGTGTAGAGACCGAGTAAAGGCCCTTTTCAGGGCCACCCACAATTTGATTTAAATTTTGTTTGAATTTCTTGTTTCCATTTTAAGGAGGAGTCATGAAACCATCAATAATTCATTTCACATTCATATGATTTGGTTACTAGGTACAGTAGAGAAATGTAGTAAGATCAGTTCACTAGTACAACAAGATAATTTGTATTAAGAAGGTCAAGTGAACATACACTGATCATTCATCACAATACCATAGTAATGAAGATGTAAAATAACTTTTTCTAGATTAATAATAATAAAGTGATTATCGATCACTTTATAATTTTGTAAACAGCTTTTAAGGTTTTTCAAATTTAAGGTTTCAGTAAACGATTCCGTACAGAAAACAACGTCATATAATGAAGACTTACATATCTAACAAGTCATTAATAATAATAATAATAATAGTAATAATAATAGTAATAATAATAGTAGTAGTAATAATAATAATAATGGAACATACGAAATGTAATAATAATGTTTCATATGAGATTTATCACTACATTGCAAAAATTCGATACAGTGATAAATGTCATTTAGACATTTGATAAATAAATGTACAGTTTAACTTAACAGATTGAAATACGATATTCTAAATACATAATAGTTACTTGATACCTTACTTGACCTTATTCCACATTAAGTCATATCATTGAAATAGAAATTTATTTCACTAGACATAGGCTTGTTCATTGACACTTCATTCAACCTATATTACACATATGCTTGTCAAAGAAGGTTATTTTTTCAACATTCAGCGATTTACTGTTTGACAGTTTAAGAGTAATTATTATGTCTTTGTGACGGAAACTGTACATAGTTTTTCATTGTTCGTCCAGTATGTTTAACAAAGGAAACTGTTGGATTTGGAAATATAATTTCAGTCTTTCTAATTAATTAACGTTAACAATGTTATTTACTAATGAAAATAAAAAATTCAGATCATTAATTTGAAAGGCTGTGCACTTAAAAAACATTGGCTGTTAACATCACCTGCCAAAAAATATTATGCCCACCTCACAAATACAATTACCGTATTACATGACTGAGTACACTAACATGTCTTTTCGGTGATCATTAATAAGTGATCAACTACAAATAATCTACAGGTCAGCATATTTTATGCTTTGAATGGATTTACAAAAAATCTTGATAACCTTGATATTGCGTTCATTTTCGAAACCTTTTCATAGCTAAACTAATCAACTTTTTGGTATTAAGAATAACGGTTTGCAAAATAACTGAATTATAAAGATTATTTGCTTTTTTCTCAGACATTATTACTAATTTCAGACAGCGTAAAAGTTGCTTCATTTACCCATCTTTTACGGTTAGCGTGACTTCGGCATGACCCATTCACTTTCTCTTTATCATGATTTATTCATATACTTACACGAATATAACGTTTATTAAATGAGCGAACTATGTGTTAAATTAACTTATGGGAATACTTAAATGAAAATCTGTTCACTAATTGTGTATTAAACATTTGACTACCTTTTTTGAAATTCAATAATCACCATTATCAATTATTAATAACAACTGTAAGTTTTTTCAAAAATTAACTTTCAATGATCCACAGATTATTATTACTACTCTTGCCACGACGATAACAGATAACTTTAGTTGCATTTGTACTTCATAAAAAGAAATTACATTCACTAATAGGAGTATAGCAGGGTAATGAAATGGATTTGTTTTTGTTTTTTTCGAAGTTAAAATTTTTTACAAAACTCAGATGGACACAGTGCCAAAATTAGTTCATTATTGTAAATAATAATCGAATGTAAAAATGTCAATTCTTACATCCAATAAAAGCACTTTATTCTAGTTCGATTTGAACGAATCAAATTACAAAACTGCACCATTTACAGCCAATTAAAAAATTATTACAGGTGACAAAATGTTTGTTCGTTTGCACTTGAGCACACACTTTCAAAAACAAATTCACCAATCACCAATTGCTAAATTTTTTTCATATCCTTTAATTTCCAAAAAAAGGGTGGTAGGGGATTATACGAGCCGTGATTCTAATGTCAACCCACTTTACTCCAAAGGTTCATTTATTTACAGAAAAAATAGGATTTTGAAAGTATTTTAAAAATCCTTGGGTTTTCCTGAAAATTCTGGAATGCTACTAAACATAGTAGCAGTGTAGTAATCAACCAATCAAAAACTCTAAATGTGACTTTTCATTTTCGTGGTGTTTCTAGCAAGACTTCTGGTCAAACGCTGATTGGATAAAATGCTTCTTTATGTATCCTGAGTTTGTCATGTCTATTGCGAGAAATTTTCTGGATCGCTCCATTATATATATTCACTTATACTGACGGTATATATTTCACACAGATCCCTCCGAAATTCAGTTTTAGCATAAGATATGTTTAGTAGCGGTGGATTTTAGTTAAAGTATTTTGGATCAAGCAATAGTTAAAACTGGATTCCACTGCTAGTCATTATTCATCCATCTTTGTTTATAATGCTTGTGACTTCAAAAAACATTGAGGCATTTCATACAGGATGCACATATGCCAATAAGAGAGAGACTGATCAATTGCAGTCCTTAACATCAATGGGAAGATTGAAGTAAAACCATACTGATTGAATGTAAACTTCACTCCATTGCACAAGCAAATGGATATCATGACTTAGTAGCTGAGTGGATAACGCAACGGCGTTTGAAGAGACAGTACTGGGTCCCAGTCGCAGAGTAAACATCAACTCTGAGATACAGGTACATCCAGCTGACGAGTCCTCAATAGAACGAAACACGCATTGTAGACTCGACTGATAGGAACTATCCATCTTTGCTTATAAAACATGATGAACGTTGCAAAGAAATGATTAAATAATAAGTCAACTATAGATTATTCACTCTTCAGTGGGATTAATGCCTAATTATTAGGCTTAATCTTGCCACGTCAGATCAGTTACCTTCAAATATTCACCGGTTATAACAATAGATTTATCGATTTTTTTATCTTTATTGTTTCAAACATGTTTCGAAGTTCTTAGAAGTTAAACTATTTGCGTATCCTCTTGTCGATTTCCTATCATTCTAGTATCAACACTTTATGACCGTTTTGAACTTTAAGAGTGTAAGGAAATCGCAAGAAATTGAGTTTACTACTTAGGAGAAGTGACGTAAAGTAGAGATAGAATTACAAAACAGAAACTAGGAGAAAATCAGTCCTGAACGTCCAGAGACAGGATCACGACCGGAAAGTCAGTATTTACTGTCTACCTATCCGCATAAAATTCATGCTTAACAACACAATTAGTATCGCGTATTTATTGAACTCTTTTATTTTTTAACAGTTAAATTCATGAGTTGATGTAAGCTATAGGCATTGGATGACCGTTTCGTCCTAGTATGGTATTCCTCATCAGAATGTATCTACAATGTCACCTAGGGGACTCGAACTCAACACCTTTAATCTCATATGAGAACGTTTAACCTCTCGATCTATACCAAAACGAAATGGTCACCCGATAATGATCTCCGTAAACCCAAATTGAAGTAGAGGGTTTTCTTAGGGAAACACACACGGAGCCTTCGAACTAAAGGTCTGATCCTTAAAGCAGTGAAACAACATCAGGAGATGCAATCTCATGTTAGTCACTGACCAACGATTGGCTCATACGTCATTTGTTCCTATAGGATCCTGAAGTCCATGTGCACGATGGGTTCGGAATGAAGATTTTCCATCTCCCCTACGTAGAACCTCTGTATCCACCAACCCAATCGAAGCTCCGGATATTCGCTTTTCGTCCTCTCAATTTCGTAAACAACACCTCTGTCACAAGAAGATAATAAGTAGGACTTCCCTGGTAGTGGCTGTATACACGCAGCCATATGAAAAAGCATTTGAAGAGGGAGGACGGTCTCTCATCACTCCCGACCGTACTAGGGCATTCGGGACATACTATACTAAGACAAAATGGTCATCCATAACTTTGATCTTTTCAATAATGATCTCCACCAATCCTTCTCTTTCATCTATTTTTTATTCTTTATATAGATTTGGATATTAACTGGTGATAAAGCTGAAACAGCTATTACAATATGTCAATCTATTGAACATTTTACATCGAATATGTCATTAATTAAAATTATGAATTGTCTTACATTACAATCAACAGCATATAAAATTTATGAACAATTAGATACATTACAACTATATAAAGATTATCATAAACAGAAAGATAATCATCATCATAATAGTTCATCATATACAATACCAAGGATTAAAACAATAAACTATGGTAGATCATCTTCTATGTCGAGATCATCTTCCATGTTGAAATCATCTTCCATGTCGAGATCATCTTCCATGTTGAAATCCTCTTCATCATATATGAATGGAATGTATAATAATAATAATAATAGTAATGATGATACTTATTATTACTGTGGTAATAGTAAAAGTAACTTCTTCTTATTCAATAGGAAACATTGTTTATTGAATCGTTATATTAGATATAAACATAAAAAACATCCTGGTATAGCAAATGAATCAATTGGTCTTGTTATTGATGGAAAAAGTCTACAATATGCATTACATGTAAGTTAATTTTTCTTCTTTTCTTCTGTTTTTTTTTTCATTTATTTGAACACATGAAGGGGTATCAAATAGATATGTGTCATATTTCATCATTTGATATGTGTATGGGCTGTGATACTAACTGGATGACCAAACTATAGCAGAGGATTCTCATAGGGGAACATACCTAGAGCCTTCGAACTAAAAGTCTGATCCACAAAGCAGTGGAGCAACGTCAGGAGATGGAGTCCCATAGTAGTCGATGACCAACAATTAGTTCATACGTCATTCGTTCCTACAGGATCCTGGAGTCCATGTGCACGATTGGTTTGGAATGAGGATTTTCCATTCGTGTGTGGGCTTTAATACTATCTGGGTGCCCGAACTGAAGCAGAAAGTTCTCTTACGGGAATACACACTGAGCCTTCGACCTAAAGGTCTGATTCACAAGGCAGTGGGGCAAAGTCAGGAGATGTAGTCCCATGGTAGCCGGTGACCAACGATTGTTTCATATTCCATTTGTTCCTTCAGGACCCTGGAGTCCATGTGCACCATTAGTTTGGAATGAGTATTTTCCATCTCCCCTAAGTGGAACTTCTATATCCACCAACCTAGTTGAAGCTCCAGACATTAGCTTTTTTTCCTCTAAATTTCAAAAACAACACCCCTGTCAAGAGAAGGCAGTGAGTTGGACTTCCCTGACAGAGGCTGTATGTGCGTGGCCATGTGAGAGCATTTAGAGAGGGAGAACGGAATCTCCCCACCCTTGGCCGTGCCAGGGCATTTAGGGTATATTAAGTATAAATTTCGATCATACAATGAGAAAATGAAGGTTATCAGAATTATGTGATATAATTTGCACAATACAATTCGAACAATCTGATCATACATAATATTCTTGTTAAGACATTTTTATATGGAAACTAAAAGGTCAACTAGACAGAATAAAGGTAAGCCATAACAAAGAAAAATAAAGTACACAAAAAACAATGTGTTAACCACTCTGGGTAATAAATCCATATTACCAGAGTAGCTTAAGGGTAAACACAAATTGTTTCTGAACACATAAAGGGGGTTCCAGCTTCCTTATAACCAAGGTTTCAATAAACTTTAGTATACGCTCTTGAAGGCTTTTCTATAACATTACAAATGCTGATTTGATATCAACAGCATGACCAGTCTCAACCAAATGTTTCGCAATGGAGAAAGATATCTGTCTATCTTGTGATCTTATTTGAACATTGGAATTCATTTGTTTCCGCAGCCATTTGGGTATGTGTTCCGCCACGAATGCTCCTCCCTATCTACGTGTTACCACACATACATGTAAATTGATAGACATAATCGCTTACGTGCTGTTTGGGTTCTTGGTAAAATATAGACCTTGTCTTTTCAATAATGACAAGTTGGGCTGCATAAAATGTTCTGTTGATGGCTAATTGAAGTCTCCATTTGGATATGATGGTATCTAAGTCGCTTCTAAGCGATTACATAATGTAAACTCACTTTTTAGGTGCGAGAAATATCATTATTAATATTATGTTCATATTGCTATAATGATACATGCATGATAATTCATGGTTGACCAGCAAAAAGCAACTGTTAATTTGAATAAACAAGAGTGTTTAAGTCAAGTTAACTGTCCAAATATTCATTTTCTAGTTAATTTGTCAATTGCTTAATCACAATCTGTTTCCGTATCATAAGCAAAGATGGATAATGGCTAACAGTGAAATCCAGGACGCGCGTTTCGTCCTATTTAGGACTCGTCAGCTGGATGTCCTGGATTCCATTGCTAGTCACTATCCATCTTTGCTTATAATTAAAAGTTTGTTTGTGATGTCATTTATTAAACGTGGATGGTGAATGATTTCAGTAATTTGACAATTACAATTCGATTATTATAACAATCGTTTTTAATTATAAAGATTGTTGAATTTTGTGGATTCATATCACTGACTGACCTCATTTAGACAACTATTGAAAATCAAGAAGCACTGGACACCTCTTTCTTAAAAGCATGAGATACCTCAACTGCTCCCATTCATGAAATCAATTGGGATTGAACCGAGACTTTCAGTTCTTGCTATGATACAACTGAACTGATGTCTGTTTGCAAATATTCTTAACTTTAGTCAATTCTGTAAGGTTGCAACACTTCAGTTAACTTTATCTGAATGGATTATATGGTCAGTGGACAGTACTGATGTTTATATGTTAAGTGGAAGCTCAAGCCAATATGCGCTAATAGGCCGATTTTTGAGAAATCCCTGTTGGTAGTTTCTTATAGAAGTTTATCTATTAAGTTTGATGTGGATCCTTGTGTCTTTACTATTGAGTCTGTTTTGGTTTGAAAGAGTTCAATGGAGTACAAAGGCTGAGTAATACTAGGCAAATGAGGATATAACACAAACAATATGAGGTCTGTTATCCTGTCAGAGTAGGGAAATGATTTTAGAATCAAAAGGAAGGCTGGTTAAGGCCATTGTTACAAGACCTTTAATGTGAGTGGATTTTAGTACATTGAATCTCTACATTTTAGACCTTACTACTAGCACTAACAATCTATAGGGGCGAGGTGAGGTGTGCTATTTTCTAGGGATTGACCTACTATAACTCATTCCTTCCTTTACGAGCTGAAAACATCACTGAAAATGCTTGTTGCTAGAAGGAAATACCTTACTGTTAACACACTCCAGTTCGAGCCACTGTACTACTCCACCATCGAGTTTTATCTTACCACTCTTCAACTGAACTGTTTAACATGAGAGGACCTCAGCGAACAAAAAGTTTTTGATCAATATAGGTCGTTCGTGTAGTGACAAATGGAAAGACTTGACCATGTTGTCAATGTAGCAAGTACAGTCGAGATGGCAATATCTACAATTTGAGTGAATTGTAATACTTTATACATATATTCATTTCGTAATTAATCTTCAACCTATACATTACTACTGTTGAATACATTATTTCTTTCATAATCTTGATTCTTTTTGTTAGACTTCATTACGTGATTCATTTCTAGAATTATGCATGAGTGTCACAACCGTGTTATGTTGTCGTATGACACCATTACAAAAAGCATCTATTGTTAAATTAGTTCAAATTGGTTTAGCAAAACATTCACGTCTAAGTATGAAACCAGTTATAGCTGCAGTTGGTGATGGTGGTAATGATGTAGCTATGATTTTACAAGCTAATATTGGTGTTGGAGTTTATGGAAAAGAAGGTCGTGAAGCAGTTAGAGCTGCGGATTATTCAGTGACAGAGTTCAGGTAAGTGGTATTTTGTATAGTTTTAAAAGTATTCAATGCTTAAATTAAAGAATTCTAATAATATTGGATACCAACTCAGAAAAGTCAACGTTAATTTTATATAGTTAAGATCATGAGTCAGTTGAAGCTAGACCACCATGGAAAACCTAGAAGCACGGCTTCTAAGCCGTTTCGTCCTATTATGGGACTCCTCAGCAGTGCGAATCCACGATCCCGCCTCGCGGGATTTCGTGGATTGGTTGAGGTTAGACATTAACACCGCTCGATGCCGGCTCAGTGGTCTATCGGTTAAGTGCTCTGGCGCGAGACTGGTAGGTCCTGGGATTCTATTCTGAATAGGTCGCATGTGGCTCTATTACGTGCGAGAGCGGGGTCATCTGACGGTGGGTCATGGTTTTTTGTTATCTTGCATGAGGCTCTGGCTCGCGTTCATGATGTGGTCGGCTGAGTATGCGTTACTCTTGACTGTTGATAATTGCCTGTTTATCTATTCTACAGGATTTAGATCATTGACTTTGATAATCCATCAGGACCGCCTC
>NW_017386068.1:427791-503404 GCF_000237925.1 Schistosoma mansoni
TCTAGGTTTTCCATGGTGGTCTAGCTTCAATTGACTCATGATTTTAACTATATAAAATTATTAAAATCTCCACAAAACCCCCTTGTGATAAACGTTAATTGCTTGTTAAGAGCCCTTTAATTCCTGGATTTGATCTCTAACAGGGTAATGGATGATCACTGATTAGGAGTTGCATACTAGGAAGAAATGGATGTTCAGCTACTTGTACTTTTAAATGGTTGTCCAATTGAAGTCAGTCAATGATGTGAAATTTTAAAATCTTTCTCAAGTAAACATTGTTTACAAGAACATTAGAAGAGTTTTTATCACAGACTGACATCAGTTAGTTAATTAGTGAGAATTCGAGTGCGACAAATAACCGTCTTGAAACTGTTCCTAACTCCTTTAAAGTGTACATCGCATTCTTACACAAGATGTGATCTTAAACATTTGTATCTCGCAATGAAGTTGTAATAAATTTAGAACATCAGTCTAGAAGTAAGATGGTTTATATATTCAATTTGATTTAATTTGTGATACCCCGAATTGACAGTTGTCTAGTTACATTGGTTCACAACGTTGTAACGAGATACTGTGATCTATGAAGATTATCTATGTCAAAGCTCCCAAATGCCCTGGTACGGCCGAGAGTGGGGAGAGTCCACTCTCCCTCTCCAAATGCTCTCGCACAGCCACGCGTATTGTTTCTTCCTAGTATAAAATTGTTAGAACTTGTGGCCGAGTGGTTGCCCTGTTAATGTATAACATGATAATGCCGACAATTATAGAGTAGCGAGTTATCGATGGGAAAAATAACACACGAAAACCGTACGAGCAGTCTAAGAGTACTTGTCGGTCCTGCTTTTTGTCTAGCCCAACCAGTTAAGTACAGAACACCAATAACAGTCTCTGCAATATGAATAATTATTCTCAAACATACTAGGTTTATATACCAAACAAACTGACCACATCGTACCATAAAATAGGCAACAACATTTGTACAAGATTTAGCCAAATGTGGCTGTGAATAGGGGAGATAGTAAATAATAGACAGGACATGATTCAAGATCGGTAAATCGTATGACAATAGTTCATAAGACAAAATAAAGCTCATGATAAGGGGAACATGAATATGAATAGTTAAGTTAATTGTCAACTATACGATAAAAAATATATGCATAGTATTGGTTCATAAATAGTTCCCAAAGTTATTATTCATTACACTAATTGGGACATAACAAAAATTCTCCAGGACTAATCTTCATGGTCATCTTTGGGGATCGAGCCTAGAACCCTACAGTCTCTGATATATCACATTTTTGCATACAGCTAAAATGTCAGTAGTACAGTTTGCATTGACATAAGTTACAAACTGTGGATGAAGATTTTTACACGAATAAAATTACTTATTTTTGTACAATTGTGGTATATACTACTGATATCGACTGATATAAGTAGTATGTATCATCAATAGAAAGTGAAATGTCTGGAGACAGAAGGTTAAAAAGATCAAAGGAAAGAGAACAAAAACATTGAATGATTGGTGTGGAAAGGAAATAACAATGAAGTCTGAGACGAATGATTGACAGTTTGCAAATGAAGTATTTATTGTATGGTTCTCAGATATTACTGATTCTCAAATAAGATCGGTGTATGGTCTTGTTTACCACGGAGTAGTTGTGAGGAAACTATGCTATGTGAAGTAATTTAGAGATATCATTGAAAACAGTAGGGATTACGATTAATTTAAAATGATTTAAGGAAATATGGTACTTGATATTGAAAATATTGAGACACCTAATTATTGTTATGTCTGAGATGTCAATCGATAACACTGACTAGATTATGTAATCAGTATTCCAGTTATAATTTCTTTTCCCTATGTTAGCTTTACGCCTATAGTTCGAAGTCTTAACCAATGATTTATTCCAAACGTAATAAAATACTTTAGGCTGAGGATAGCGTACACTTCACTCCTAGGAGTTCTTTAATCCTCAGTCTTGAGTTAGGAAGGATAGGACAGCACCTAAGCCTTTATTAAAATATTTCAATCATCAATCTTAAGCACTCATCATATTTCATTGAAATTGTGGACCGAGAAATGCTAGACCATTATTGAAAATCTGGAAGCACTGGACAATCACTTCGTCCTAGAGTGGGACCCCTCAACATTGTGCTTCCACGACACCCCACAGAGTGACAAAACGTAGAAAATTCGGTTTCGCGCGCAAACGCCTAACTTCTAAACCGCTGAGCCGGCATCCAGCGGCGTTAATGTCTGACTCCAATCAATCCATGATGTTGTGCAACTATCTTTCTGCTATATCTTGCGGGTTTGTGGCCCTATTAATATATAACGTGACGGTGCCGCCAATTAGAATATAGTGAATTATCGACCGGACCAATGACGCGTTAAACCTATGCGAGCAGTCTAGAGTACTTATCGGTCCTTGCTTCCCGCCTAGCCCTGTCTGTCATGTCCAGAATACCAAAAACAGCTTCTGCAATATGAATCATTTATTTCAAATATACTGGGTTTATATACCACCCAAACAGACCACATCGTACCGTAAAATAGGAAACAACATTTAAACAAGATTTAGACAAATGTGGCTGTAAATGTGGAAGGCAGTAACTGATAGACTAGGGATAACTCAAGAACGGTAAATCGTATAATAATAATTCATAGGTCAAAATAAAGCTTATAATAATACGGATACGAATATGAATGGTTTAGCTAATTAACAATTAAACAATAAAAATATATGTATAGTTTTAGACCACAAATAGATTCCAACAGTTTACCATTCATTATTCTTATCAGGATATAACACTTTCATTGTCATAGGTGGGTGAGTGACCCATGCTTGACCCACTGGTCACTCCACTGGATCGGTTGAAGTTCGACATTAACACCGTCGAATGCCGACTCACTGATGTAAATATTAAGCGTTCGCGTGCGAGACCGAAGGTTCTGGGTCAGAGCCCCGTGTACGAGATTGTGGAAGCACACTATTGAGTAGTCCCATGCTAGAACGAAACAGTCTTCCAGTGTCCCCGGCTTTTCAATAGCGGTCTACTAGTGATCAGTTTATAATCTCAATGAAATTCCACAGTCTCCACAATCTCAAACTGAAAAATCACTACCTTTTTTACGGCAATCATTTTTTTAAATATAAATTTTACAACGAAGTCTGATGTGAGAAGAAAGGAAGAAAAGAAGAACAAAACAAAGAAAAGGAACCCCCCATCTCGTGATCGAGAACTGGAGTGGGGGACAATCGAATGTAGTTTAGTACACAATTACAGAATATCTGACTAACATCTAACAACCATACAGTAAACACTTAGTATTACTTTTTTGAATCTTCCCATTGATGTTTAGGACTGCAACTGGTCAGTCTCTTATTGGCATATGTGTATACTGTGCGTATTGCCTCGATATAGCCTTCATTCATAGAGTGAATATCAACTCTGAAATGTGATAGGTATATCCAGGTGACGAGTCTCAAATAGGACGAAACGCGCGTCCTGGATTCCACTGCTAGTCATTATCCATCTTTGCTCATATAGTAAACAGTTGATTTGCAAATTGTCAATCAATTTACTCAATCTTGACTGTTCCTTCTGCAAATATCAATCCATCATCTCCGATTATTATTATTGTTCATCCATTTTCATACCAATTGCGTTTCGTTCCTATCCTCTTCTTATCAATCTTCTACTGGATTATGAAGACTTCGACATCTAAGGGGAATCATGGAATAAAATGGACATCTCAGAATCAATTAGATTATTTGGACTTTGCCGATGACCTAGCCCTCCTGTCTCATACACACGAACAAATACAAACGAAGACAACTAATGTAGCAGCAGTATCTGCATCAATAGGCCTCAACATGCGCAAAGGAAAAAGCAAGATTCTCAAATACAACACGGAGAACACCAACTCAGTCACACTTGATGGCGAAACTCTGGAAGATGTGGAAACATTTACCTACCCGGGAAATATCACTGATAAACTAGGAGGATCGGATGCAGATGTAAAGGCGAGGATTGGCAAGGCAAGGACAGCATTCCTACAATTGAAGAGCATATGGAACTCAAAACAACTGTCAAATGACTTCGAAGTAAGAGCCTTCAATAAGAAAGTCAAGAAGGTACAAGTATTTATATACAATTGTCTACGCAAAATACTCAACATCCATTGGCCGGATACCATCAGCAACAGCGTTTTATGGGAGAGGACAAACCAGCTTCCATCTGAAGAGGAAATTAGGAAAAGACGTTGGAAAAGGATCGGACATACATTAAGGAAATCACCAATGTGCATAACAGGACAATCCCTAACTTGGAATCCGAAAGGGAAACGGAAAAGAGGAAGGCCAAAGAACACACTACTCCGGGAAATAGAAGCCGATATGAAAAGGATGAATGTTAACTGGAAAGAACTGGAAAGGATTGCCCAGGACAGGGTTGGATGAAGAATGCTGGTGAGCGGCCTATGCTCCTCGACGAGGGGTAACAGGCGTAAGTAAGTAAGTAGCTGAAATACATTCAATACCTGACCATCATTATATACTACTTATATGGATATAAGTAACGCACACCACACACACACTTACCCCCTCATTTCATTCTTTTTTTTCTTTTATAGACATATAAAACGATTGTTTTTATTACATGGACATTGGTCATATTATCGTATTACAATAACAATGTTATTCTTTTATCATAAAGCAGTTGCATTTGTCTGTAATCAATTATGTGTTATCTATAATAATGGTTATTCAGAAATTCCATCATTTGGTACAATATTATTTATATGTTATAATTTAACTATGACATTTCTGGTTAGTTTAGGTTATGGAATGTTTGAACGTCATATAGAAGAAAAGATTCTATTGAATAAACCATATTTATATAAAGCGGTAAGTCATTGTAAATGAATTTCAATTGTTGAGATTATGAGACAATTAAAGCTAGATCACCGTGGTTAACCTGGAAGTAATGGATGGCCGTTGCGAGACTCCTCAGCGGTGCGTATCCATGATCCCGCCTAACGAGATTCAAACACAGGACTTATCAATCTCGTGCATGAACGCTTAACCTCTAGACCACTGAGCTAACCGGTATCCAACGGTGTTAATGTCTGACTTCGACCAATCCACAACATTAAGCAACCGTCCATCATTGTCTTTAGTGAAATGATATCTCACAACAGACCTGGTTGAACTCAACTGGTCACTACTTCTCACTAGAATTCCAGGAAATACCTCTTGAAAGTCAGTCACTAGTGAGCATATGTTGATTAATATCAGAAGGGAGTGTTTGTGGATATTATAGTAATTTCAATAATTGAGATCATGAGTCAATTGAAGCTAGACCATCATGAAAAACCTGGAAGTACTGGAAGGCCGTTTGCGTTCTATTGTACAGTGCTTCCAGGTTTCCCATGGTGGTCTAGCTTTCATCGAATCATGAATTCAACTATTATATATATATATATATATATATATATATATATATACCAGAAGGGGTGTTTGTGGATATTATAGTAATTTCAATAGTTGAGATCATGAGTCAATTGAAGCTAGACCATCATGGAAAGCTTGGAAGCATTAGATGGCCGTTTCGTCCTATTATGCGACTTCTCTGTAGTGTGCATCCATGATCCCGCCTCACGAGATTTGAACACTAGACCTGTCAGTCTCGCACGGGAGTGCTTAACCACTAGGCACACTGCTGAGGAGTCCCACAACAGGACGAAAGGTCCAGTCACTAGTGAGCACATGATGGTTATTATCAGAAGGGGATTTTGTGGAGATTTTTAGTAATTTAATAGTCCCGGATCCGAATCGCTCTACCGAGATCGTGGATGCTCACTGCTGAGGACTCCCATACTGGAACAAAACGGCCATACAGTGCTTCCAGGTTTCCCATGGTGGTCCAGCTTTCATCGAATCATGAATTCAACTATTATATATATATATATATATATATATATATATACACCAGAAGGGGTGTTTGTGGATATTATAGTAATTTCAGTAGTTGAGATCATGAGTCAATTGAAGCTAGACCATCATGGAAAGCTTGGAAGCATTAGATGGCCGTTTCGTCCTATTATGCGACTTCTCTGTAGTGTGCATCCATGATCCCGCCTCACTAGATTTGAACACTAGACCTGTCAGTCTCGCACGGGAGTGCTTAACCACTAGGCACACTGCTGAGGAGTCCCACAACAGGACGAAAGGTCCATCCAATACTTTCAAGTTTTCTATGGTGATCTAGCTTCAATGGACTCATGAATTCAACTATAAAATTCTAGTTTTGTTCAATAAGATTTAGATTCAATTAAGTTGACTGTCGCTGAAGAGTCTCATATTAGAACGAAATGGCTGTTCAATACTTTCAGGTTTTCAGTGATGATCTAACATCAATCGGTTCATGATCTTAATCAGAAACATAGTGTATTCAAAGAATGAAGTGTTGATAAATTCATATCCTTAATTTTTCACACAATTGATTGATCACTTGGTGGTGTTCAATATCATGCGTGTCAAGTCCTTCTTAGGGCAGATCGAATGCTATCGATCAAGTTGCAATGTGGCCACTAGTCTAGGTGGCTCGACATTGCGTGCACTATGTTGAGATAAGATGGTAGTTGGAGGTGGTCAACAGGAAACCCTGGACCAGGGTTTCGTGCTACTTGGCACTCGTCAGCAAGGTGTACCTGTATTCTTGAGGGTGTAGTATCTGTGTTTATGTTAAGCCCATATACTTTATTCTAGCTTTTAGCCAAGCCAATTCACCTATACATTGAGTCATATTTTGATCTTATTCATTATTCGCTTATTAACCTTGACTATATTTTATATGAGCGTAATTGTGAGTACCCTTCGTATCCTATTCATCATATGTCTGTCATTCATTTTTGTCTGACTATAAATATTGAGTAATGCTTGCTTATAGCGAGTTGGCTTCTCCGCCAATCTCCAACACGCATTATTTTTGCTTCACTCTCGAGTTGGCTTCCCAGCCATCTCCACTATGCGTCATCTTTGCTTCGCTCGCTTACACTTGCTCATGTGCCCACAGCTTTCTCATCTGCATCATTCATCAATAAAAATGTAGTTGCCGCTTCCTTTTGCCTTCTGATTTTATACACCGTTAAGATTGGTATAATAACGGTTATCGAAGTGAACTATTATTGAAGCACGGCACTACAAGGGAATTGGTGCTCCCTGACGGATTCGGTTCCGTGTCATTCAGCTTCATAGTCAGAGAAGTTACCATTGAGCTATTCGGGCCTCGACCGACCTCCTGTAGAAATGAGATGTAATCACAATTGATTGATTATTAGTCAAATATTATGAGATGAGTTGAAGAATGAGTATGATTCATGCTATCAATCATTCTAATATGCTTTTAACCATCAGTTAATTCTTTTCGGATTAGTTGTTTAACGTAAAAGACTTTATCGAGTCAGTGAATATCCACATTGTTTGTCCTACTTGTACCTTTTTGATGATGGTTGTGGTAGTTCTCCAAGTATCAACTCCGTGCTATAGAACTAACTGTCTTGACGTTCGTATTGAAGATTCTAACTTTGAAGTTAGTTGACAGTTGTTTTGAGTCCCATATGTTCTTCAATTGTAGAAATGTTGTCCTTACTTTGCCAATTCTTTTATTTACGTCTATATCAGATCCTCCACCTTCATCATTGATGCTTCCCAGATACGTGAATGTTTCCACATCTTCCAGAGTTTCGCCATCAAGTGTGGTTAGGTTGGTGTTCTCCATGTTTTATTTAAGGATGTTGCTTTTTCCTTTGTCTATGTTCAGACCTACTGCTGCAGATACTGCTGCTACATTGATTGTATTCGTCTGTATTCGCTCGTGTGTATGAGATAGGAATGCTAAATCATCTGCGAAATTCAAATAATCTAATTGATTCTGAGATGTCCATTGTATTCCGTGCATCTCCTCAGATAGACAGCTTTGTTTGACTCCGGTCCTTACTGGAAACGCATCTGTCAGCTGTCCTCCATGCACCAATTTGCAATGTAGTCCATCGTATGAGTTCCGGATAATGTTGACAATCTTCTAAGGAACTCCATAGTGTCGAAGTAGTTTCCATAATGTTCTCTTGTCCACACTGTCAAACACCTTCTCATAGTCAATGAATTTGATGTATAGCAACGAGTTCCACTCAATTGATTGTTTCACAATGATCCATAGTGTCACAATTCCGCCTGTGTACGACAGATCCTTTATATACCCTTAAATTGACATAGCATTATATCTATTTACCATTCGTATCGATATTTGTTTAATCCCTTTCTATTCATTCTTCTTCTTCTTCCTATCTTTTTTTCAATGACAGATATCTTATCAAGCCAATTTAAAAGCATGGTATATATTCTTATGGGTTATAGATGGTATATGGCATGGTTTTATTACTTATTTTATACCATATTATTGTTTAGCTGGTGGTAATCTATATGCTGAAGCAATTTTTTATCAAATTAATCATCATAATACAAATGGTAATTATGATTTCACTATGATTGGTAATGCATCATTTGTCTATTTATGGATATCTGTTACTATACGTTCAACAATATGGACAAAAGATTTTAATTTAATGTTAATTCTGTGTCATATTGGTACAACATTAAATCTGGTCATTTTATTTGTATTTCAAGTAAGTGACTACTTATTTTTAAATTTTAATTAAGTAGTATAAGTAAACGAATTATAGATTTAATCCATCTATTGAATACATTTGGAATGATACAAGGGGGTTTTGTGGAGATGTTAGTAATTTTATATAGATAAGATCATGAAGCTAGACCATCATGGAAAACCTGGAAGCACTGGATGGCCGTTTCGTCCTATTGTGGGACTCCTCAGTAGTGCGCATCCACGATCCCGCCTCTCAGGATTAACACCGTTGGATGCCGACCGGCTCAGTGGTCTATAGGTTAAGTGCTCTGGCGCGAGACTGGTAGGTCCTGGGTTTGAATCTCGCGAGTGTGGGATCGTGGATGCGCACTGCTGAGGAGTCCCATAATAGGACGAAACGGCCGTCCAGTGCTTGCAGGTTTTCCATGGTGGTCTAGCTTCAATTGACTCATGATCTTACCTATATAACATTTGGAATAGATTATCTTAGCAGTAGTTGTAGTACCGTGCTTTGATAATCGTTCACCTTGATAACCGTTATAAAACAAATCTTAACGGTGCAGAAAATCAGGAGGTAAAGAGAAACGGCAACTATAGTTTTATTGACGAATGACGCAGGCCAGAAAGTTATAAGCATATGAGCACATACCAACGAGCGAAGCATAAATGATTCGCATTCAGTCAGTTACAACGTAGGACCAGGCACATATATGCATCGGTCCAAATTGCCATACCCCATTAGAACAACAAGATGAACACCAAATACATAGAAGTAGTTCATTTAATGATGATAATATATAAAAGAAAGGTTGTATATAAGGATATAGTATAGGAAGAAAGAAAGATATGAAGCAGTTTTAATTTCATAGTTTAAGGGAAGACAGAAAGTGTATACACCGACGCCATTGTAATCGATTCTGAGCCATGTCACACAGAGTCTCCAACCATTGGTTACGATAGTCACGCGGACCCCAACCAAGTAGTCTGCATCTACCAACATGGCTTAGACTAGAAGTTAGTGACTTCAAGCACCACGTTTTGGTTTGGCCGCCTCTAACTCTTTTCCAACCATCCCCTACACTAGTCAGCGTAGCGCGTCGTGGTAATCGGTGTTCAGGCATATGTAACACGTGGCCTAACCTTCTCAGTCGATGAAGATTAATGACCTCATCAACTGATTTACTATCATTTCCTAATACCCTGTGTCTAACCTCACTATTACTTACCCGGTGATCCCAGCAGATGCGAGAAATATTTCTAAGACATCTGTGGTCAAATACTAGTAACTTACGAGTATCTTCTACTCTTAATGACCATGTTTCACAGCCGTAAAGTAGAACAGAGCGAACTGCTGCGCAGTATACTCGTCCCTTAATTGATAGACGGATATCTCGTCTTCGCCATAGGTGAGGTAAGTTAACAAAAGCCAAACGAACATTTTGAATCCGTGCTGAGATTTCTTCAGACACCAACCCATTAAGGCTGATCAGACTTCCAAGATCACACTCGTTCGAGATGGCGGGTAAGCCAACTCTAATGCGCATCATTTATGCTTCGCTCTTTGATATTTGCTTATGTGCTTATAACTTTCAGGCTTGCGTTATTTGACAATGAACTGTAGCTGACACTTCTCTTTGCCTTCTGATTTTATGTACCGTTTAGACTTGTATTATAATGGTTATCGAGGTGAACGATTAGCAAAGCACGGCACTACATAATCCCTATGACTTTATATATTACTTATCTTGACAATTGTCCTGGATTCCACTGCTATCCACTATTCATCCATCTTTGCTTGTAAAGCTTCTGAATTAATGGCAATATCGAGGCAGTTCACACAGGATGTATATATGCCAATAAGAGACTGATCAATTACAATCCTAAATAACAATGAAAAGATACAAGTAAACAACAACAAGTGAATGTTATTAGATTACTCTTGATGGTGTATAAACTTCAGAAGACAATCTGAGGTGTTGAATATAGTTTATTATTGTGCAATGTAGATTATTAACCTTCAGTCACTTAAAGCTCATTTCAGTAGCAATGCGAATGCAAATGAACGTCAGCGAGCGAGCGAGCGAACGAGTACAGAGATGAACAATGAAGCGTCTTAAAAGTCGTATGAATTTAGAAGATTTAAGCACATATATATAGAAAAGCGAATGAATCATAGAGTGATCTAAGAATCTAATATTTAAGTTACCAAGAGAGATATATGTGAGTAGGCTGTAACATATGAGATTAAGTGCACACGTTTATACAGACATGATAATAATACCAAGCAAGTTATATAAATAGTAATCATTTGAATGACATTGTCTGATAAATAAATTTGATTGAAGGGCTTAATAAAACTAAACGTAAAGATCTAGGTACAGTTGAGTTGCTATATACTTATTATCCCTAGATTTATCTCAAATACCAGGCAGGTTAGTGTTTTTGTTAGCGAGTTAGTTTTTCTACGAGATGGGGTCACTAACTCTATGCCCAACCCTCTACCTTTACATGGGATTAGGACCGGAGTTAACTCTAGAAGAACTACAGGCGGAGTTAAATACCACACAGGACTATTCAAAATTCAAAAATCCTAATGATAAGATGGAATGATAAATAAATGGTATGTTATGAGTTCTCGCTCACATGTTACATGTTATCGAGTATTCTAGTTATTGTCATTTATCAACTATTAACAACACTTTTTACCGTCATATGCCAATTTCCGTAATGTTTGTGCATGTTATATAGCTTTTATCCCAGTTAATTAGTAGTTTAACATATTTATTGCTCACTACCTGAGCGAATGTTAAATCAGCCTAATATGGTTATTTGAAACAATATAAACTTAAGCAAATGAAACTTCTCAAATGTAGAACTTTTAAGTTATTCTTATTACGCAGTTCTCTGGGTCTTGTTAACCTTTAAACAAAAATGGGCGATGGGTTAGTGTAGAGTAATTGGTATTCCAGATCAAGTTACAAACCCCCAGACGCCTTGGTACGGCCAAGAGTGGGGAGAGTCCGCTCTCCCTCTCCAAATGCTCTCACATGGCCACTCGTATATAGCCTCTGCCACGGAAGTCCTACTCAATGCCTTCTCGCAGCCTTACTGTTGTTTACGAAACTGAGAGGACGAAAAGCGAATGTCCGACAGTAACTTTAACTGCATTAGTGGACACGGTAAGTTTACCTAGGGAAGTTGGAAAACCCTCATTCCAAACCAATAGTGCGCATGGGCTCCAGTATCCTGTGGAAACAAATCGAGTATGAAGCCGCTGTTGGTCACGAACTACCATGTGACTGCATCTCCTCACAATGCTCCACTGCCTTGTGGATTAGACTTTTAGATCAAAGGCTCTGGGTGTGGCCCTCCAAGGAAACCACCTGTTTCAGTTTGGGCACCTGAGCAGTATCACAGCCCTCACACAAATCTCATTTGATTTGTGTGGCGCATATATATCTGGTTCCCCTTGGTACCAGTATTTATGTGTTTAAATAAAATAAAATAAAGTTACAAAGCAACAATCCATCCGGTATGTGAATTATAAAACAGAGAAAGTTAGGTTAATATTTCTCGCAATGATTTTTTTAAAATTTCATTGCATCAAAAGACTACTGAAATATAAGAACATTTAGAATTCATACAATCCAATAGGTATCCAACAAATCCATAGTAATTGAAATACAGAATAGCTACTCATAATTGATTGATCACTGGGTGGTGATGAATATCATGCTTGTCAAGTCCTTCTTAGTGCTGATCGAATGCTATCGATCAAGTTTCCTGTTGACTACCTCCAACCGCCATTTTATCTCAACAGAGTGCACGCAGTGTCGAGCCACCTAGACTAGTAGGCACATTGAAACTTGATCGATAACATTCGATCAGCACTAAGAAGGACTTGAGACGCATGACATTGATCACCACCCATTGGTCAATCAATTTTGACTACATCTCAGTCCTACAGGAGGTCGCTCGCAACGCGGATAGCTCAGTGGTAACGCCTCTGACTGTGAACTTAAGTGACACGGAATCGAATCCTTCAGGGAACACCAATCCCCTCAAAATTACAGGTATACTTTGCTGACGAGTGCCAAGTAGCACGAAACCCTGGTCCAGGGTTTCCTGTTGACCACCTCCAACCACCATCTTATCTAAACAGAACAGCTACCTCATATCAATCCATTCAAAGTTGTTAAAACGAAACGGTAGACACTTTTGATTGAGCATATCATTTTAGTTGTTGCTTTTTTTTCACCATCCCTTGGAAAATTGATTAATTTGAAAACATTTTTTTTCCGTGTAAATATGATTTCACTTGACCTTGAAAGCGATGCACAAAAAAATGAAAAAAAAATAAAAACAGTTGCCAAAAAAAACATCGACAAATTGAAAGATCATTTACCGCCATTAAATTTTTTAAACACAATAATTTTTTTAAACGATGAAACCGTTTAATTCAATAATCAATAATTCATTCAACCTTATAATAAGTTACTATGATTAAGCTTCCATTTTTTCATTATAACAGTTTTATTGACAGGTTATTCTTTTTTAAGAAGATTCTAGTATTCAAATCAATTGACTGATATCTTTCATTGAATAGATAGTAAACTGTTATCATAGAGATAATGTGATGAAGTGTGAATGGATAGTTTTTTCTTTTGGTAATTGATTAACATTTGATAGTTGAAATCATGAGTCAATTGAAGCTTGACTACTATGGAAAATTTGGAAGTACTGGATGGCGGTTTCGTGCTATTGTGGGACTCCTCAGCAGTGTGCATCCATGATCTTGCCTCATGAGATTTGAACACTGGACGTATGAGTCATATGCTCAATCATATGCTCACTAGTGACTGACTTCAAGAGGTATTTCTTGGAGTTCTAGTGAGAAGCGGTGACCACTCGAGTTCAACCGGGTTTGTTGTGAGATAGTAACGCACTGAAGACAAAGATGGATATTTGCTCAATTTTGTGGATTGGTTGAAGTTAAACATTAATACCGTTGGATACCGGCTCAGTGGTCTAGAGGTTAAGCGCTCGCGTGGGAGACTTAAAAATCCTGTGTTCGAATCTCTCGAGGTGAGATCATGGGTGAGCACTGCTGAGGAGTCCATATCAGGAAGAAACGGTTGTTCGATGCTTTCAGGTTTTCCATGATGGTCTAGCTTTTTTTGACTCATGAATCCCATTATAAAATTACTAAAATCTTCACAAACCCCACTTCTGATAAAATTTAACAGTTAATTAAAAATAAATTATGATTTAGTTTGAATGTAAGAGTTTACAGCCAGTAAAATTTAGTAGTTTTTGAAACAGCTCATCATCATAAGCAAAGAGATGGGTAGTGGATATTGGCTAGCAGTGAAATTCAGTTTGACGGGAGTTTCGTCTTATTCGAGATTCGTCAGCTGGATGTACCTGCATCTTAGAGTTGATATTCATTCTGAGACTCGAAGCTAATAATGTTCGCTTCAAACACCATCGTGTTATCCGTTTAGCTACTGAGTCGTGATAGCTTCCTACTTGTACAATGGAATGAAGTTCGCATTCACTCGTTATTGTTTTACTTGAATCTTCCCATTGATGTTTAGGACTGCAATTGATCAGTCTTTTATTGGCCATATGTGCATACTCTGCGTATTGTCTCGATATAGCCTTAATTCACAAGCATAATAAACAAAGATGGATGGATAGTGGCTAGCAATGAAATCCAGTTTAAGGTGCGTTTTGTCGTATTTAGGATTCATCAGCTGGATGTACCAGTATTTCAGGTTCACTGTTATTTCTAATCTGATTATCTTATAATCTTATATAATCACTTGACCACAATTTGTACTTGACTCACTGACTAATTAAGACTATTTCAGGTTTAATTGACAACATTTCACTGAAGTCTATTTCAATTGAGAGATATTTTGGAATGACTAGCTTAATTTCTACATGCAGATCAAGCTAATCTTTGCGAAACCTCTCAGATGAATTGCAATCGTGTGTTCATTGGAGATTTGTTTGAAAACGGAGTCTTTCTGTGTATTTTGAACACCTATCATAGTCTGATTTGTTATTGTCGAGCTATTTGAACCTCAGACTGTTAAAATGGTGTAACGTGTTGGAATCCCATAGTGAGAATTCGTTCCCTCAACATTGTATGTTGGTACATCTTGCTACTGAAGAGTGCTGACTATCAAGAAATCTAGGTACAGAACTTTATGATGATCGTCTCTCATCACCTATAATCTAAATACAGCTCGAATGATCTACAGTCTCTTGTACTACGGTTATGATACAACTTGGTCGATTAAATTCACTCAACACTAACGAATAAACAGGCAGTACGTTTATTGCTATTTTCAATACAAATATCAAGACAGTTCTATTGTATGGGGCGCAAACTTGGAGAACTAAGAAAGCTATCATCGAAGAAATACAAGAGTTTATTTACACTTGTCTACGCAAAATACTTCGGATCCTTTGGCCAGACAAAATCAGAAACAATCTTCTGTGGAAGAGAACAAACCAGATTCCAGAGGAGGAAGAAATCAGGAAGAAGTACTGGAAGTGGATAGGACACACATTGAGAAAAGCATCCAACTACACCACAAGGAAAGCTCCAACTTGTTATTATCAAGGCCAAAAGAGAAGTGGAAGACCAAAAAACACATTACGCCGAGAAACGGAGACGGACATGAGAAGAATGATTAACAACTGGATAGAAGTAGAAAGGAAGTCGCAGTACAGAGTGGGTTAGACAATGCTGACCGGTGGCCTGTGCTCCATTGGGGGTAACAGGCGTAAGTAAGTGAGTAATTTATTATTCTTTATAATCAATGACTTTAAGTAAAAGGATTTCAATTTTTGTAGTGATCTAAGCCTTCACAATACAAAATCTATACTGCAACACTTTAGCTAGGACTTACTCATATGACCATCGATTTATCCATTACACAAGATTGTTCAAATAGCTCATTCAATGTTCTTTATAGGATCTACGTCCAGGGTATCCTGAAGATGTTTCTTCTAGTGCACTTAGCTATGACCTTTTAGAAGCCAATGACAGCGTAAAGTGTTTTACTGATAGAATACCAACATCCTAAAAACATTAACCCTTTCAGCTAACGTTTATTTTGTAAATATTTATCCCATCCTAATTACACAGACATTTGTTCCCTCTACAAGTAATGAATATCAAAGATATGCTCAATTATGTCGAAGTCCTGCATTTTGGTTCACATTCCCATTAACTGTTTTTATAGCCAATGCTCCAGGATTATTATGGCGTTTAGCTTCAGATACATGGTGGACTATATTTATTGAAATGAAAAATGTACCTAAAAGTAATAAACGTAAATTTTATATAAAGAATCCATTGGTTTGGTTAAGAGCATTAGTTTATGGTCGAACAGGAAGAAATGATTCGATTCTCCAAAGTAAAGAAAATGATACCAACACTTTCAAAGAAGAAATCAATCATAGTTCTCAGTAGTTATAGAAGTAGATTTTTTTTTATTATTCAGATTTTATTTTGTTAATGTTACTAGTTGTATTTTTTGTAAAAATAAACTACTTAGCTTATCCTATGAATTTCTATGAAACCTGTGAAGTATTTCATTTGAAGAAAAGATTCATAACCCCTCCATCTATGTTTTTATACTTCATTTTGTAACTAGATAATATGAATATACTTTCATTTTTTCATATGGCATGTAATATAAATTTCGGTTAACTTATTTGCCTACTCATGAGTAAGCAAACTTTTACAGAAAAGGTTTTTGTTTCTTACCTTTATTGATATTGAAACGTGTTGTGTACAATGTGATTGATCTCATGAACCATCTTTGTATCTTTGATAAATTACACAAAGTTTGTGTGTTTCTAAGACGGCTAACATGTTCATCTATATATAATAATCGTACAAAAATATATATTGTATGTGTTACTAGAATATGAATGATTTGGTTTGTATTGTCTGATGATATAATAGTTTTCAACAATTTCGTGACAAAGTCACATGTTGATACTATCAGCTGATTCCGATAATGTTTTCCTGACTTCAAAAAAAAACTCAGAATGAAATGTTTACCGATTTTAAAATATCTGACTGATAGCATTTTTATTTTTTTTTAATCATGTGCTCAACAATGTTTTCTTTATGGCAATGATGTATGTGTAACTTCGATACATCTCGTTTTGAGTTGTATTCAATGAGATAACTTAGTCTTTTTAAAAATATTTGATACTTAATGGCTGGTGAAATAAAAGTAATGTTTTGCTACAGTGGTGGTTATAGTTGTCTGAAATGACGGTAATAAGAACAAATACCGTTAAAACTTTCATACAATAATCTCACTGACCGTGAGACCCAACCACGAATTTTAAAAAATAAAGACGCGATACTAGCTTCAACTAGGGCTACAAATATGGAAATGTCAGTGTCGAAAAATTAGACGCTAGTATCACCCTAAAAATGATGTAATTTCGTTCTTTATATCCTACAGTAACATTTTAGACAGGCATCCTCTCGCACAGATATATTCAAGTCGTAATGATTGGACCAGTATGGTTGTAATCAGAAAAATTATTAACCGAAATTTTATGGAATACGCAGACGTAAAACACGACCAAGCTATGGAACCGAAAAGAATATTTATTGACAAGTGATGCAGTCAAACTTGTGGGGGTAATTCTAGAAACTCTGAAATAACGTTCTATCCGATGAAATAAGAGTTTTAAGGACCAGACTGGTTAGGAAGTAATCAGTTGATCAACAATTAATAACCACCCTGGGAATAAAAAACCATAAATAATAACCCGTTCGATTTTTCTGTTAGAAAAGACAGACACCTCCAATGAATTCATGCTTTCTTTTAGTGTCTCCGAATTATTTACCACAATCCCATCAACAGAAGCTGTACAAATAAAGAGTGAACACGCTGACCTGTAGTGTTATCGGTTCCTAACCACACGATATTTGAGGTTGAACATAAGACAACGCAGAAAATACACATTCAACGATTAACACGAGAATGTCAGAGATGATGAACGTGAGAACAATTCATCAGCATGGTGTAACAGACTAGCAAGCATGGTCATTCTATGTAATTCGTACATTCCCACAGTAAACATATTGATTTATCCCTAGCCAAAATGTGTTCTTCAGAATTATTAAACATCATATTGCTGATTATCACCACAGGACGAGTTAGTATAAATGATGATGTGATTTCCACATAATACAATATAGATTAGGTAGTCACGTTATGGCGAATATGTGATTTTGAGATTAGGTCAACATTACAGTGAAAAACATGAATGTGATAACACCGAACGAGACCACGAATCAATAGACCTACTCAGCTTTACAAAAGATGAGTTTAAACAGCTTCTACTAATGTGCACCAAAAGCATTCAGTTTCTGTTCAATGATGTCCTATATCACTGGGTCCGATTCTCGCAGATATATTTCTGAGAATTCCAGAGCAGACAGTCATGAAATCAGTAATCAATGATACAGAGTTTGTACGTCAGGTTTGTAGACAATACATTCGTAGCTGAAAAAGAGCCTTAGTCAGAATCCTGCTCAGTCATGTCAAAAGACTTTGTTTAGTAAGTGAAATTAATGAGGAACTAACCATTGTTGGACATTGTCTACGTGATAATTGTTGCCCTCGAAAATTCGTAAACAAGTATAGGAAGAAGAAAGTGAAGGAAATGAAGTGTGTTGTAGTTGAAAAGCAGTGTGCATTCCTAAGACTTTAAAGATGATGAAATGGCCGTGAAGACTGATTTTTAGATCAGAAATCATGATAAAAATGACCTATTTAGCTGTCAAGCTGATCTCCCTATATCAAAGGAACTGCTCATTAAGACAGTCACGTATGGACAGTGTGAGAACGTTATAACTCAAGTATTTATTTGCCCCCCGTTTTAAGTGGGCATTATAGTTCCTGTTACCCTATGAAGAAGGTTGAAAGTTTTGTGTTTAAAACCATAAATGTGAGTCACAACCGTTTTATTTCATAATCTGAATAACAATCTACTTCTGGTATTTTTAGAGCATAAAAAAGGGGTGATTACCAGCATCGAAAGTCCTAGAGTGAACTCGATGTGATTTGACTATTTCATACATCTAATTTCACACAGTGATGCATCAGGAAGCTGGTTAGACGAAAGCGTACAATTTAGGCTATCAAAATCCCCAATGAAGAAACACATTGTCCACAACAGGAAATTGACACTAAGTAGTCGATCAGTTTGTGACGTCTCAAAAGAGAGAAATCGGATGTTTCTTTTAGATACTGCTGTCTTAAAATTACCGTTTGTTCTTTCAGTAGTTTGTACCTGAAATATGTGCGGCTTCTTACATATTGCTGTTATGATTAACAATTAGCCTATTTCTGCCTCTTTAGCCACTTGATATGTCACTTACTCTGTTATTCATAGACTTATGTTCATTCTTATAGTTTGTTCAACTGATTTTTGTCTTCCAAACACCGTATTCTTCCTCTCTTTTGCATTAAAATTTGTATAATTTTTGCACTGCAACCAACAAAACCCCACTGATTAATGACAAACACATTCTTTTTAAAGGTCCGGATAAACAAGCCTTCAAAACTCGATTCCATTAAGATAACTGTTAACTAGGACCTGTATAAGGATAAATTTTATGATTTTATTCCTTTCTTTTAGGGCTTTATAAACTTTCTCCTCCACGAGTAATATTTGGGGACGGAGATCAGCAATTTAGGTGCATTGTGTCGATGACCGAGATCTACTCCAGTTGGATGGGAACAGTTTGATATCTTAGCTTACGTAAAATGAACACGTCACAGTTCATACCTGACGTGAGTCAACTTTTTGTCAAATATAAGAACTGAGGCCAGTATGATGACTATAAAAGCAAACATGGTGTTACTGAAGTAATGTATCAATTAGAATAGGTTGGGGAAACGAAGCGCGGCTACTGCCGCGCAGTTTCGTCCATCGAGTGGGATTTTTTTAATGCACGTTGGTTTTCCTTGACCTCAGTGAAGCCCAGCAAACTGCTCAACATCCAGCGACCGCTCTGATGGATGATTTGAGTGGTATCCAGTGACATTTCACTAACGCTACACAAATTATGCAATTAAGGAAGGTGATATTGTGAAATTCGAAGTTGATTTTTGTAGCACACAAGCAAACCAAGTTGAAAAAGTGTAGCGATAAATAAATCCTCGAAATCAATAGATCTGTAAATGTTCGATATTGGACACTTGTCACATTAGTTTTAGTGGACTCGTCTATCTGGAGGCACTCGGTCATGCATCCCCACAAGATTACGAGTGGAGACACCGTGTTCAACATCCCTTACAATCACCAGCCAGATTAGATCAGTCGACCCACGATATATTGACAACCTATCAAATACATCTTTGAACCTCCTCGCTTCTGTCCTTTGATTTCATCTGGTGGGTACGATTCATAATAGGTGTTACTGGCTAAAGCGAACTCCGAATACCTGTGGCATTTTCAAGAGCTTGGGAAAAAAGAGTTGTCAATACAAGAAAGAACGGGATATTTTGAAAGAGCTCCGTTGTGCAGGAACGGACACATAACGTGTGAATAGTGAAACCTCAATGATAAACCAGGTAATATGAGGATGAGTTACCTTTTTAAGAATCTAAAACAATTAGTCCCTTTGATAAATTTCGATAATGCAATGAGAAGACGAAGTTTATCAGAATTATGTGATACATTAGCGCAATACATTTCGAACAATCTGATCACATATATACTTGTTAAGACATTTTTATATGAAAATTAAAAGGTCAACTAGACAGGTTAAGGTAAGTCGTAACAAAGAAAGAAAATAACTAAAGTGCACAAAAACAATGTGATGACTGCTCTGGGTAATAAATCAGCATTACCAGGGTAGGTTAATGGTAAGAACAAATTGTTTTTGAACACATAAGGGGGTTTCAATTTCCGTATGGCCAAGGCTTCAATAAACCATGGTATACGTCCTTGAAGGCTTTTCTACAACACTACAAACGCTGACTTGATGTCAATCTTATGACCAGTTTAAACCAAATGTTTCGCAATGGAGGAAGATGTTTGTCTATCCTGTGATCTTATTTGACCATTAGAATTCATTTGGTTATGCAGCCATTTAGGTATGTGTTCTGCCACTCCTAATTAATTTATTTTCTTTCTTTGTTACGACTTACCTTAACCTGTCTAGTTGACCTTTTAATTTTCATATAAAAATGTCTTAACAAGTATATATGCGATCAGATTGTTCGAAATGTATTGCGCTAATGTATCACATAATTCTGATAAACTTCGTCTTCTCATTGCATTATCGAAAATGAGTTACTTCAGGACTGGTACGATCGACTACCCTAATTGAGTTCCATCAAAGTCCTAATACTGTGATGAAGTAATAGGAAGCTTGCGCAAAAAATCGCTTTATTTACATCAACTTGTCACGTAGGTACTGGGCATTGTATTTCTTAAAAGTCCACGGACACAAATATAGCTGAGTAGCTAGACTACCAAAACTGGACTCAAGCAATAGTCTGAAAAGATACATTTACATTAAGACGTATTTCCACAGTAATCAAAGAGTTTACCCTAGATGATCACTGAAATTCTAGATAATATGTGCCACGAATCCTTGACGTAGTACTCTGTAGGTCACGTTCAGGGTCACTTCTTGCCAGAATTTCAAAACCTACACGTTATGGATGAGTCTGTACCTTCGAAGTGCCAGTCTAAGAGGCTGGCTAAACGTGAAAAAAAGATGGCTAAATTTGAGGCCAAACAAGAAAAACTTTTGTCAGATGCCTCAAAGGTACTTCTTGTCTGTCTTTGTTGAATTTTCAGAATCAAAAGTCTTCAAAAAAAGACAAATTGAAAAAGGAGCAAGTTGTTCTAAATGCAGTGGCAGACACGTCTGGCAAAAAAGGTTCGTGTGTCTTTCTTATTGCTGCTGTTTGAAGATATGACTGGTGAAATGCCTGAATCCTACTCCCCAAAATATGTTGAAGCCATGTGGTACGAATGGTGGGAGCGTAGTGGGTTTTTCAAACCGGAATTTCAGGTAATCTGGTTTTAAACTTCTGAATTCGTGTATTTACAAGCTTCGGTTATCATTTTCATCTTATTATGTAATCAGCAAGCAGATTATAGTTCCAACTTACCTAGTCTCTGTCAACGTTATGAAAACTTCATAAATGCTACCAAACTGTGTTGCTTCACTTCACTAGTCTTCTCTTAGCACTTGAATTATCACACTATTTTTCGCGTTGCAACCCATCAACATCCTGTGTAGTAATATGATAACTACTGGTATTCAGAATCTCTATTGCCATGAGAGAAACGCACTCAAAGTAAACAGATAACTACCACACTGACTAGGACTAGTGCAATCGAGTAGCTAGATCACCACCCATTGAGCATTATCAAAGACCTAGAATCGTACTGAAACAACAAGAAGCGGACGCAGAAAAATCAGTTGGTTTTTTCAAGCTCATGATGATTATTTTAGAGTAAATTTAATTTCTTATGGTACACGAATCTGCGCCTAGTGTGCACAAATGCATCCAGAAAAAGTTCTGTTGCACATCTCAGTATTATTCGCTACATAAATCGTTGTTCTGCAATGGTGATTATTAATGTTTTAAGTGAACCAATGTAGATTAATTTATTACATTTTACTCCCACCACAGTAACTGATAAGTAGGTAGTTAACTTTCAATAAAACGTTCGCTTTTTCGTTATGACTCTTAAGATTGAAAGCCCAGACAAATTTGTTATGGTTATACCTCCCCCAAACGTCACAGGAGTCTTGCATTTGGGCCACGCTTTGACAAACAGCGTTGAAGATGCTATTACACGATGGCACAGAATGAATGGAAAAGTTACACTCTGGGTTCCTGGATGTGACCACGCCGGTATCGCCACTCAGGTGAGTTCTCATGATATGTTAGACAGTGACATTTCTTTATAACAGAGAACCTGCATAACTGTGACCGTGTTTTTTTATTCATATAGCACGAGCGACCCATAAGGATCATTGATAATTGCTAAATGATAGCTAAAATAAGCCGTAAATTTTCATATGAGTTAGCATGATTGGTGAAAGCTCGTGGTTTGAAAACTCACTCAAACATACAGGCTTTGTAAATTGACTGGTCCTGTTGATGTTTCCTTACAATTCTCCCATTAAATCTCTTTTCTGTTAGCTACTTCACCTGGATCTGTCTTTATTGTAGCTTTTTTCAGTCTCATTAGTCCATTTTCATCTAGACTTAAGTAACTTAAACTCGATAATTGCACTTCGGATAATATATTCACTTGTTATTATGGTGTAGTGTCTAGTACTGTGTCAAGCCCACATGGGTTATTTTAGCTTCCGGACAGACTAGTTTCTTCACTCTTCCCAAGCCATATTTTGACCTTGTTAACTACTCACTTATCCACTTTGACTGTTTTTATATGAGTATATATGTGTGCATTGCATATCCTACCTATCAAATGTCTGTAAATTACTTTTGTCTGATTGTAAATATCGATTCACTCTTGATCACATCGAGTTGGCTTTCTCGCCTTCTCTGCTTCTTATTCTGAATGTCCGTATCGATAAACAATTATTCGGAATCAATTCCTCCAACGCAACTTGTATTTGGCTTCTTATTACCGCCGTGACAAACGGGTTAGCCTAAGTAATGTACAGAGTTAAATGGGAGATTTTGTAGGGGTATGGTACTATGTCAATCCCACGGTTATTCTATCCTGTGGACAGACCAATCTATTCATTCTTCTCAAGCCGCATTTTCACCCTGTCACTTATTCGTTTATCAAGCTTGACTGTTTTTATGTAATGGTGTGTGTATATTTCTTATTTCACTCGTCCCATGTCTGTAACATATTTCTGTTAAACTACAAGTATCGATTCACGCTTGGCTAAATTGAGTTGTATCAATCTCCTCCATTGCGCGTCGTTTTGGTTTGCTTCGCTTTCCGATCAACGATTGTACGGAATATACGTATTCAAAAATCCGTTTTTGTATTTGACCTATTTAATTCCGTCATTTACCAACGCGATTGAAGTCGATGGTGATATACGAGAATTGGCGATATGTATATTTCAATAATTGTTCGATAATGATCATTTATCGAATTTGATAACAAGCAGCAAACGATCTACTTGGAGTCAGATATTCGGGGTCACTAAAATTTATATCCATAGCATATTCGTACGATGAAACTGGAGCCAGATACTGGGCTACAAAAATGGATTAGCCTGAGGAACATATGCGTTTAGTGTTACATTTAGTATTGCTAAGGCTTTTGAGGACACATAGTTGTTTATACTCAAGCAGATAAAGCGCTGTTTAAACTTGCTAATACTTTAACCACTGAGCCATTGGATTCACAGTTTTCTTACCACTTAGATTTATATATATCGTACAGTTTTCAGTACTGCATTCTCTTTTACTGTAAATTAAGTATATGATAATTCATACCGAAAATTGTAAGTTTGCAATTATTATTTCTCTTCCCAAACAAAATGTAAAACCAACAATACATACTTTATCCTTTTATCATAGGTAGTGGTAGAAAAAAAGTTGTGGAGAGAGAAAAAACTCACTCGACATGATATTGGACGTGATGAATTTATGAAAGAAGTTTGGAAATGGAAAGAAGAGTAAGATTTGTTTCATAAGTTGAACATTTGTGTTGGTCGTTAGTATGATGTTCATCAAAGAGCACTTTACATATCATATAAATGGATTAGTTATGCATTTTTGTACACACAATGAATCAGGTTTATTCTTTTAACCACACAATACCTTAGTGGAACTGGTTCTCCCTCTATGGTTATCCCATGATATATACCCTTTCTTTTAAGATGGTACAATAAACAACTTTGACTCGTGTGGTGAAATTGCATTCAACTCCTCAAATGTTAGACTATCTCAGTCACGCTAGCTGTTAAAACTGAACCACTATCCGTAAATATTTTTGTAGTCAACGTGTTTTGACCTTTTCAACATAACTAAAAGTTGGATGTTTATGAGCAGTAGGAAACTAGAAGGAATCTTGAGATCAGTTCACTGTGACGTCCTGTCAATCACCTCGGCGAAATCGGATTCTTTTTTTGCTCGTCTGTAAATCTTGAGGTTACTGTTATCCCATATTTCCCATTCTTCGGTCTTATTTGTTCCTTGCTAAATTAAATTTTTTGTGGTGGATTTCCCGTTCCAATTGTTGTTACTATTACCATTATTATCATTATTTCAACCCGTTGCGTACTTCTCACTTTATTAATTTTCTCTCTCGGTTTCTCAAAGTGGTTCGATTCGCCAGTTCTTACATTCTCTATGATTGAATAACTGACTATTCGTCTTTATGTGCTTCAAGTTAATTAGTATTACCGAGTTAAAGGTTAGTGTTCAACCTGCTGAACTATCAGACAGTACCTAGCACTCTGTGATACATTCCGTAATATCTATTTTATTGTACACAGAGGCTATCAAAGGACTGTTTGGTACAGTCATAGTCAATGTAGAACCTGGCACATATTTGTGTCGGTTCAATTTGTCTCACCATATTACCTCGGCGAGACGAAAAGTTAAACGACAGAAGCGTTATGTTTAAACGAATGTCTACAACAAAGTTAAATAGAAATGAATACAAAGAACAGCCCTTGAAGTGGACAAATATAGTGACTGTTTACCAGTATTATTCTAGTAGAGCCTATACAAGGTTAATGCATTTTGGTACACCTTTCAATGTCAGAATCTACCACAAAAACTGAATTAACAGTGTCGAATGGTGCTTTATGATCAAGGGACACAACTATGACCGGACGTCGGAAAGTATGTTTCTGTTCCAGAACTTGATAAGGGCCAAATACTTGGGGTGGTGACTTATTGGTTAAGACATTCGACCTTCGGTCACTCATTTCTAGGTCCAAACCTTACCCCATCTACTTCGGTTTAGGTGAATGGGTAATATCAGTCGCCTTCACACTTAGTGTGGCTCCTAGTCAAATACCTGACGAATGAGTTAGTCATAATGATGAACACATCTTTATCCAAGTCAAAAACCTGTCTAGTTCTCCCAGTTTTGCTTTTTACCAGCCATAGATAACTGAGCGATAATTATTAAAGTCGACATTTTAGACACTATGCTGATCAAACTGATTCTTTTATGGCTGTCACAAAAAGATTTCTGTCCTTCCTTATAAACTGGGACAAAAAACGATCAAAATCAGTGAGTTGAGATTATGTCCAGTTCCTGAACTCTAGCTAATATCTCAGTCAATATAACTGCTAAAACTAGACTGCTACCACTAAAGACCTCCATAAGAGCCCACTTATTTCCATCGCTTTGGACTAACTATGCCTTTTCCAACCTCATTAAAAGTCGGGGACCTGGAGTTCTACGTGATCGGTGATTTTGTGGTGGACGGATACTTGGATTAAAGTACCCCACTTAAGTTCCATTTATTTCTTCACGCAACCGCCCGACCGTAGCTTCTACACTGACACGGTGATTTTACTTGCTAATCTTGATCAGTCGAGCTATATTGGATAAAACGTATTTTTATTGAGGTCCTGCCATGCTGAACAAAACGTATGGATAATAATAAGATCAAAAACATCAAATTTGTTTTAGGGCTGACTATAATGATGTATCCTTATGAAATCAGTTTGTCCCATGCATTATTTTCCAGTACCAGTTACACCATTTTCTTTTTCCCTTCACCAAGACAATTTAAATAGCCTTTATTCATCTTTTTAGAAAGGGTGATCGCATTTATCAACAACTCAGAGCTTTAGGAAGTTCTTGTGATTGGTCTCGAGCTAGATTCACTATGGATCCATCTATGAGTAAAGCTGTTACAGAGGCTTTTATTCGTTTATACAATGATGGTTTAATTTATCGAAGCCTTCGGTTGGTCAATTGGTCCTGTACTTTACGTTCAGCCATATCAGATATTGAAGTAGATAAACAAGAACTTTCTGGACGTACTTTACTTCGTGTTCCTGGCTATAATAAACCTGTAGCGTTCGGAGTTATTACATCATTTGCTTACCCTCTTTTACCTGGTAAGCATTTGTTCCAGCTATTGTTTCTCATAACTTTCTTCTGTCATTCAATTTCAGTTCATTTTAGAAGACATCAAAAATACTTATCAACTTCAATTGATGATTTAGAACTTTGGCCTAATGGCCGAAGAAGTAATTCAACAGACATCTTTTATACAATTGTTTCTAGAATTATCATGTTCATAGCAATAATCTGAACAGTGTAGAAAAAACTGCCCGAGTACCCAGAACGAAGCAGGTGGTTTTCTTAGGGGGGCACACTCGGAGGCTTTGACCTAAAGGCCTAGTCCACAAGGCAGTGGATCATCGTGAGGAGATGCAGTCCCATGGTAGCCGGTGACCAACGATTGATTCATACGCTATTTGTTCCCTCAGGATACTGGAGACCATGTGCACCATTGGTTTGGAATCAGGGTTTTCCAACTCCCCTAGGTAAACTCGCCGTGTCCACCGGCCCGGTTAAATCGCTGGACATTCGCTTTTCGTCCTCTCAACTTCGTAAACAACAGTAATGCTGTGAGAAGGCAGTGAGTAGGACTTCCCTGGCAGAGGCTGTACATCATGAAATATAACTAAAGGATATTGTATTTGTTTGTGGATTTATGGTAGTTTTAAATGTTAACTTTCGTTAAAATAAAATGCTTTTTTAGATCTATATGCGCTGAATATTTCCAACTTTTGAATGGGACACGTATTATGTATGTTCAACCATTTCCTAGCTCGACGAGCGATGTTTTAGCTAGTATAAGAGTAGATCGGAAGAAATCTAAGGCTGAACCAACCAAAATGCAATATCAGTCCATGGAATTATTGACTCTTGCTATGTACAGAATATCTGGTTTGGGTCCATGTGATGATAACCACGATCGGTGGTTGAAAACGTTGGTTCATAATCAATCACACTGGCGCAGATGCACTTACTCTTCATTGTCTTTTGAATCCCGAGATTCAAAATTATCCCACAAGTTCATCCATTATATTCTGTATATTTAGTTACGCTATGAATAATACTATTATGTTTTGTATCACTAACTGGCTTAAGTTTAAACCTATAGCTAGCATTGTTTGCTCTAGCATTAGATGTGTAACTCACCAACCATGAATGCTAGCCTTACAATTGATATATTCGCCCTTCAACTAACACACTGCGCTTTCGAGACCTATATTTGTCTGGGAAGCTGGTAAGTATCACCAGTCTAAATGTATACTTGGTAAAAATACATGATATTATTCGTATTATTTTATTCTTTCTTTTGGATATATTGTTTTGATAAGTTTTTCATCTTAAATTGTCAAACCTTGGTTCATTTAATTCTGTCTTCTTCTCTACTAACAGATCCTAGTAAAGCTGAATCAGACACTGAAATTGTCGTCGCAACCACACGACTTGAAACAATGTTAGGTGATACGGGCGTTGCTGTACATCCTGACGATAATCGTTATCGACATTTAATTGGTCGCCTAATCAAGCATCCACTTATTCCGGATAGATTAATTCCAATCGTTGGTGATACATTTGTTGATCCGAATTTCGGAACTGGTGCTGTAAAATTAACACCTGCTCATGATCATAATGATTGGGAAGTTGGGAGAAGGCATTCACTTCCTACTGTAATAGTAATTGGTGAAGATGGTCTGATGACATCTGCTGCAGGTCCCAGATTTGAAGGTATGTATGTTTTTAACCAATCACGTCGATAGATCAGATGAAGAAAACATTAACCTTAGAAGTGTTTTCTTAAAAAAATAATTTAATAAAAATATAGTAATTTGATCTTTCAACTTGATCATCAGTGTCCACTTAAAAAGCCGACCATCAACGTGGTAATATACTGCTTTAGTATGCGTCTCATTGACAAACAACACTACAAGACATTTCGATCAATGGAATACAGTACTGTTGTCAGACTGGATATGCAGATATTTAAAAAGAAACAATTGATTAACTAGCCATCATCAGTTGAGATGGCTGGGACATGTGTTACGTATGCCCAACCACCGACTGCCCCGACGTACAATGTTTCATGGTGTAGGAGTAGGTTAGAAGAAAGCTAGGGGTGGACAGACCAAAACATGGCACAAATCCATGAAGTCACTGACAATTGGACTGAGCCATGTTGGTAGGTGTAGACTACCTGGTTGGGATTCGCGAGATGATAGCAATCGATGGTTGGAGACCTTGAATGACACGGCTCAAAATCGTTTGCAATGGCGCAGGTGCATCCACTCTTTGTGTTTTGCCAAATTCTAGTCTTCTGAATTCTTCATGTCCCTATCCTTTTTCTCTGTTCAAATTTATTTCACTGTATTATACTCCTTCAATAACATCTTCAAACCCTAATCTTTCACATAAAGCTTATACTCTTACTACTTCTACCACTATGGGATTTGAATCGACAACTGCATCTCTGTGCTAATGTAGTATGGCAACTCGAACTGATGTACGTACGTATGAAGTTCTACTTTGTAGCTGACTGACTGAACTAACTAATTAGTACAGATTTGATAGAAACATTCACTTTGAGTCCAAAGTCTATTGTTGTACGATTTTCAGTTACATGTTACATAACTGTACAAGTTGAACTGTTAATAAAACAACGTTAGTCAAAGTGATTTTTTCGTAGTCATCACAGTAAAAATAAACCATTTAAAGCAGGTTAACTTTTAAATTTCGTGAATCGGTTGAAGTTAGACATTAACACCGTTAAATGCCGGTTTAGTGGTCTAGAGGTAAAGCGCTCGCGCGCAAGGCGAGATCGTGGATGCGCACTGCTGAGTAATCTCACAACAGGACGAAACGGCCGTCCAGTGCTTCCACGTTTTCCATGATGGTCTAGCTTCAATTGACTCATGATCTCAACTATTAAAATTTTAAATTTTTATTCATAGTTCAGTCAATTGCAATAACAGTAATAATCCTAAACTTTCATTTTTAAAGACTTTTGAAGTTCACCTTTCAATTGTGGTATTTAACCCAATTATTGTAGATTACTTCCAGTCTTCTTAACTTCATCAGCACATAGATATTTAATTTCAACTATCCATTCACATTGTTTTATTTTATTTTATTTAAACACATAAATATTGGTACAAGGAAACACCAGGTACATATGCGCCGCACAAATCTCATTCGATTTGTGTGAGGGCTGTGATACTGCCCAGATGCTCAAACTGAAGCAGGTGGTTCCCTAGGTGAATCCTCCACAGGCATTCGCTTTTCGTCCTCCCAATTTCGTAAACAACACCCCCGCCACGAGAAGGCAGTGAATAGGACTTCCCTGTCAGAGGCTATATACGCGTGACTATGTTAGAGCATTTCGAGAGGGAGAGCGGACTCTCCCCACTCTCGGCTGTACCAGGGCATTTGGGGGCAACTGTAGAGTATAAATAAGGATTATTTGTTTTATTCAGCAAAGTTTTAATACAAACACATCAGTGAATTTTACGTGGAAATATTTTGTTCCCATCCATTAAACTGACTAAAAAGTCCTCCACTGGCAGTTTCCAATTAGAATGGGGTTTGAATTTATGGCGTTTTAAAGGCATAAGATTAAGTCTAGTGTTGATAGGACACCAGATAAATAAAGTAGCACTATGTTCAAATGTCCATCGTCTTGTTTCAATAAATCTAGCATTCACAAGATCATTTAAAACCGCTACACAATAACTTTTTTGGTTATATGAGATACCTTAAGTGAATTAATAGTTTTGCTGTCATCATCCTGTTACGTAATATATAGTTAAGGATAAATAACAAGACAGTACGGCTAAACCTTTTTTGTACTGTGCTGTGGAGCCTGGACAAGTTTATACATCAATTGTATGATATGCTTGATGAAACTAATTACGTACGGATTCCTAAAACGGTATCAATGTGGCTGACATAAGTAATTGCACATCGAAATCATTATTGTAAGATCCTATCAGAGAATCATGAAGTTTGTTATGCTCCTTTTTTAAACTGTGCTGACCCTTGCTAGTTGTTCAGCATCCAATCGCAAGAATAAAATTTATGGACGGACTAATGGTATTAACGGTATCAAGTGTTGTATTTGGCTCGTAGTTCATTTATCCGTATGTCTAAATAACATTCTGACACTAGCTGATGTCAGTTTGTGATGAAAATTCAAACTCTAATACTTAACGCTAACTTCTTTCTATCTATATCTTAATTCCTCATACTAGTCTATAGCCCTCTTTAAACCCTAGTAAGTGGGTAAGTTTCCTCAAGGTTGCTTTAGCGTCGCTCAAAGGCCGTCCATAAATTATAGTCGCATTCATCCAATACCCTACCTTCACGGTTTTGTCTTTTCCTAATCGACATTGAACTAAAAAATATAAGTCACGTACTTTATTTTGTTTGAATTATTTTAAAATAATAATAATGAATTTAATAATGACTTTACAGGACTTCAAAGATTCGTGGCTCGGGATGCCGTTCGGAAAGCTCTCGATGAATTAGGCTTGTATAGAGGTGAAAAAGATAATCCTATGATTGTACCGATATGTTCTCGAAGCAAAGATATTGTTGAACCTATGTTGAAACCGCAATGGTACCTACGTTGTCAGGATATGGCTAATGCGGCAATGAAGGAGGTTAGTTTTTTTTTTAGAAAGACTTCTAATAACTCTTCATGCTACTAATCATTGTATTCAACTCTATAGTTTCTCTTCAAAACCTATATTAATTACAATGTCATTGACTGCCTTCTTTAGTCCGTGTTGATAGGTGTCGATTACCTCGTTGAATTCCACCTGTTAGTTGCGATTAGTAGTTTAAGATGTCTAGTGACGTGGCTTCAAAATCGATCAAAGTGGCCCAGATGCATTCATTCCCTATCTATCTCTAGATGTTAAGCTCCTATATTCCACCATACGTGCCTTTTCATCTCGTCTTATTGAACCATACTCTCATTCTCATTACTACTATAATTGTTTCGACCTGCAAGTTGTTCGTTTTGTTCATTTTACCTCGTACTGATATACGGTGTGGTAACTTGCAGTAATGCATATTTGTGCCAGATTTCACATTACATATGACTGGTCAAGTGTTACTCCTTTTTAATTGGGCATCAAATGAAACGCAGTTTTAAAAACCTACGTTGTAGCTGACTGACTGACTGAGTTTTAGAAATCTTACTTGAAAACATAAATATTGGTACAAAGGGGGACCAGATATATATGCGCCACACAAATCTCATTTGATTCCTGTGAGGGCTCTGATACTGTCCGGGTGCCAAGACCGAAAGCGGTAGTTTTTTTAGGGGACTACAGCCGGAGCCTTCGACCTAAAGGTCTGATCCACAAGGCAGTGTAGCATTGTAAGGAGATGTAGTCCCATGGTAGCCGGTGACCAACAATTGATTCATACTCCATTTGTTCCCTAAGGATACTGGAGCCCATGTGCACGATGCGTTTGGAATCAGGGTTTTCCAACTCTCCTAGGTGAACCCTCTGTGTCGTCTGTAATCTTTGCTTAAATACATTCGATTGTCCCCAGTCGTGTTCTGTTCACTACAATGCTGTGAGAAGGCAGTGAGTAGGACTTCCGTGGTAGAGGCTATATATGCGTGGCCGTGTGAGAGCATTTGGAGAGGGAGAGCAGACTCTCCCTACTCTCGGCCGTACCAGGGCATTAGAGTAATATGGCTAAGCCAAGCTGTCACTATAAATGTACAAAATAATTCAGATTTACAACAGATTAGATTAGTGTAGTGCACATGTATATTATGTTAGGTACAAATAACAAAACAAACGAGTTTATGTCATAATACTTGATAACACCAAGTTAAACAATTTAGTTGCGAAGTGACAGGAATAACCATCAAACGAAGCGTATAAAATAACGTTTAAACAAATCTGCATAGTTGAAGTCGGTCTTTTTAAATCACATCTCTTAAAGCTTTCAACCATAAACAAAAAATTTTCTTTGTTCCACATGTGGTGAATAGTCGAATCCAGACTGCGTTTTTCATCATACTTGGGACTCATCAGCAGGGTGGGTATACCTGTTTTCCAGTGTTAAATGTTCACATTGAGACTCGAACAAAATACCTATCCGTTCAAGCACCAACACGTCGTTTAATAAACTACTCAGTCCAGATAGATAAAAAGTGTTTTCATAAAAGTGAAAAAAATGAAATAGAACGTTTAACATATTCGATCAAACTGATAAATGAATATGACAAGTTCATCTAGAGAGGTTGAAAGTCCTTAACTTTAAATATACAAGACTTTTGAGGTCAATAGTTTTCACGGAACAAATAACATTTCAACTTGCTGGGGATATCAACTGTCTTGTAGGTTAGCTTCGGATGAGGTTACTAAGCAAATCAATTGTTTAAGTTCTGTCCTAAAGAGCCACTGCTTACAAACTGTAACCTTTTTCATTGAAATCGCGGACCAAACTAAGTTAGACAATCCTTGAAAACCTTCAAACACTAGACAACCGTTCTCGTAGTGTGTATCCATGACCCAGGAATCGGGAATTGAAACCAAGGCCCCTGCTCACATCCGCGTACGCTTAACTTCCAGGTTACTGAACTGGGACTCAGTAGGGTACATGTTTAACTTCAATCAGCCGATGATATTGTGCGGCCACATTGCATTGTCTTCGGTGGGTAACTGCCCAACATGATTCAGCTCCATTGGTAACGGATTCTCACTAGAACTCTGGGAATGTTCTGTCGAAGCCAGACGCTAGTGAACACATGATAACTGTTAGTAAGTGATTGTGGAGATTGTTGAATTTCACTGAGTGCTATGCTAGGGCAAAGTGGCTGTTCAGAACTCCCAGGTTTTCAGCAGTTGTCTAGCTCAGATCGTTTCATGATTAGAACAAAAACTTAAATACTAATCTTTATGTTTTGATCCATCCAAAATGTATGAATTCGTTAAATGGTTACTTTATAAAAATTCCTGTCAACTACTACAATGTTATTCTAATGATATGCATGTCGTCTAATCCTGGTACTTTCAGCATGCATATCCAACTGTCCATTAGACAATAGTCTGGTATAGTTAAAGCTAAAAAATGTCACTGTAGATCTCAGTGAACCAAAGAACACATTACGCTGGGGAATTGAGGCAAAAAGTGAATAGCACTTAGCAACAACTGGGAGCGAGATCCCAGGACAGAGTTTATTGGAGAGTCCTGGTCGGCGGTCTATGTTCCAAGAAGAATGACAAGTGTAAGTAAAATTCCATTGAGTTGTTACCTATTCGTTCACGATCTATCTACCGACGACACCTAACAGCCTTTGTTTTGTTCTAAGTAAAGTTTAAGGCTTACTATATTCATTCTTATTGTCCAGTAGTAGTAGGGTCGCTACTACTTTCCATTTTTACCCTCAACAAATTGGTTTGTTTCTAACTTGATGAAGTGTTTAGTTTAGTTTTAGAAAAATGGAATATTGTACTTCACTGCAGTTCATGAATTGTATTTTAGTAAAATAGTGTTCATTGGGTGTATAATACTCCTTGAATAACATCTTCAAACCCTAATTTTTCGGTTTACTGCTTATACTCTTACTACTTCTACCACTATGGGATTTGAATCGACAACTGCATCTCTGTGCTAATGTAGTATGGCAACTCGAACTGATGTACGTACGTACGGAGTTCTACGTTGTGACTGACTGACTGACATTAAGCGTTTGTTATTACACCTATATATAGTAATTTTCTTTTTTGAGATAATGGTTTACTCTATGTATGATATAAATGTTGTTTTTTATTTACAACAGGTATCGGAAGGTCGCTTACGTATTATTCCCAGTTTTCATATTCGTACATGGAATAGTTGGCTTAAAGATTGTCATGATTGGTGTATTTCTCGACAGTTATGGTGGGGACATCGTATTCCTGCTTATCATATTTCAATTCAACGTCCTGGTGTAGATAAATTAGAAGTTTTGGATGTAAGTATTGCATTTTAGTGTTTTTTTTTCACTTTTAACACGGATATAATTCAATCTTTGTGTTCTACATTTTTGAAGGGACTTTTGGCAAAAGTGTAATATACTCATCACCTTGGGGTGACTTATCAACCAATAAGGAGACGCTGCCTAGTTATAAAACAGTTGACAGTACAAAGTAATGAAATAACGGTATAATTAACCCCCACTAGTCAAATTATCCTTTTGTAGTAAAGAAAAAGAGGGCAAGTTTACATATATGCATACATATTAGAAGTTGGGCTTCTGTTTTGAGTTAGGGTTTATCACCTCATAGTGTTTTCATCACAAACTTATAATACGAAAAGGTTAAGGTTAGTTGTTAAAGGTTAAATTAGAGTTCTGAGTTTGGTTTACAAATTAGGGTCAAGGATTTCAACTATAATGCAATGCCTTTTCACCTTCCTATTTACAAACTTGAGAAACCTATGGTTGAGATTTAGAATGAAAGTAAGAAAGGGAGAACATCGACTAACTTCACTAAAGACTCTTGATTACGCAATCAATGACACCAAGTACTTTAACATACAATCTGCCACAGGAGCATGTATGTTTTGTAAATTAGCTAAACTTACTTACGCCCGTTACCCCTCGTGGAGGAGCATAAGCCGCCCACCAGCATTCTCCATCCAACTCTGTTCTGGGCAAAAATGAGCTAAAGCACCATTTAAAATCGGCTTTTTAGCTAAGTAATAGATATTTTTATTGATTTAAAGCATTTTAAGAACCAAATATTCCCAATTTTCACTTGGTTGATTATAACATACATTTTATATATCACTACACTTTAAACTCCGTTCAAAATACATTCGATGTTACCCTAATTCTGATTGGTTATCTCAAGACCTTCAGTATCTTTACAATTTTATCGAACTGTCATTCCTAAACTTTTCATTCATCAACCTTCCTTGTTAAGCTCATTTTCCAATTACCATAAGAGTATAATCTGCTTTAATAATTTAAGTAACTGACTAAATTTCAACATCGACACAAAACTATTGACTGTGTTGAATCAATCCGTATAAAATGAGCATTCAGACGTCGTAGTTTCACTCAGCTATCTCATCATGCCCTTTATGACGGTAAACTTCTTTATCATATCACAATTGATTGATCACTTGGTGGTGATCAATGTCATGCGTGTCAAGTTCTTAATGCTGATCGAATGCTATCGATCAAGTTGCAATGTGGCCACTAGTCTAGGTGGCTCGATACTGCGTGCACTGTGTTGAGATATGATGGTGGTCGGAGGTGGTGACTGACTGTGAAACTGAGTGACACGGGATCGAATCTGTCAGCGAGCACCAGTTCCCTCAAGATTACGGGTACACCTTGCTGACTAGTGCCAAGTAGCACAAAACCCGGGTCCAGGGTTTCCTGTTGATCACCTCCAACCACCATCTTATTTCTTTATCATATTCTCATTCTTTAAGATATGACGTCAAATTAAGGGATACCCTTGTAAAACAGGTAGCATTGGGGAATTGGTTTTACTATAGTTTGCAAATCTTCACCAATGCTGTTACCGGTTATGTTCATAATGTGATTGAACTCGGAACTTATTTCATTAGAATTTATGGATTGTCAGTTAAAATCATCATTTCATTTATTTGTGTGAGGGCTGTGATACTTCCCGGGTGCCCAAACCGAAGCAGGTGGTTTTCTTAGGGGGCCACACACAGAGCCTTTGACTTAAACGTCTAGCTCACAAGGTAGTGGAGCATCGTGAGAAGATGCAGTCCCATGGTAGCCGGTAACCAACGATTGGTTCATACGCCATTTTTTCCTTCGGGATCGTGGAGCCCATGTGTACCATTGGTTTTGAATCAGGGTTTTCCAACTCCCCTAGATGGACTTTCCGTGTCCACCAACCCGGTTAAAGCTCCTGCCGGACATTCGCTTTTCATCCTCTCACTTTCGTGAACAACACCCCCGCCACGATAAGGCAGTGAGTAGGACTTTGCTGGCAGAGGATATATACGTGTGGCCATGTGAGAGCATTTCGAGAAGGAGAGCTGACTCTCCCCACTCTCGGCCGTACCAGGGCATTTGGGGGCAGACTTTATGAAGATAGGTTAAATGATCAAATCGGCTCTGTGATTAGAATGTAACTTCATCAAAACATTTGGATTGTTTTTGTTAGGAATTAGAATCCATGTGAAATTTTTTTTCGAATTTATTATTACTTTAGCCTACAGATCATAATTCATGGGTAGTTGGTCATACAATTGAAGAGGCACTTCAAAAAGCCTGTGATAAATTCAACTGTCCACCAGAAAACTTAATTTTAAAACAAGATAATGATGTATTAGATACATGGTTCTCTTCACAATTATTTCCATTCTCTGTATTTGGTTGGCCTGAACAAACACCAGATTTAAAAGCTTATTATCCTGGGAGTTTATTAGAAACTGGGCATGATATTATATTTTTCTGGGTTGCACGCATGGTTATGATTGGTTTGAAATTAATGGGACAATTACCATTTCATACAGTCTATTTACATGCTATGGTTCGTGATGCTCATGGTAAAAAAATGAGTAAATCTTTGGGTAATGCAATTGATCCGGTAGATGTCATCAATGGAATATCTTTAGAAGGTACGTTATTATTGTTATTCACCAAGGTTTCTCTTTCTCTCTCTCTGTGTGTGTATTATGTTAGATGTGACTGAGACCTAATGGGCCTGAATCATGGACGTAGGTTGTATTGTCTTGCATTACGACAGTAGATAATTTGGTTTGGAATTTTCAAAGATGGTATATCGGTTTCCGTGTGATTGTACATCTTACTAATAAGTACTACTCATAAAAAAAACCTGTGTAACGATGGTTTATTGATACAATCAGTTACCTTTCAACCAGTAGGTTGCAGACCCAAACCCCATTTGAGCTACCTATCGTATAGTATTATTAGTCGTTACACAAAATAATGTATCTCAAAATTAGATACCGAACCTTGCACTCCGTAGATCACTACTGCATAATCAGAGGCTCTCACCTCAATCCAGAATTACTTGGCGTAGAAGGGTTACATTTCAAAATGCTTGATAAAATGTGGACCCGGCAACATGATATTGGATATCTGCTAAACGACCATTCAGTATGAACATCTTGGTTGTGCAGGAAATTGGTTGCAGTCTGTATTAATCAGTGGCAACATCTATTTTTGTGCTGTGTTCAGTTCTCACGGAGGGTATCAGTTCTAATCAAGATAGAATGCATGCATTCCCAACCAGTTCTTAATAACACGAAATCTACGTTCTAAACTTTCTAATATTTCGCCTTTAATACCTAAGGCATTGGTCCCAACTCCCTGTTAGTCATGTCGTAGACTAGGTGAACTCCAGTACTATTAGAGTGGGTGTGTGTAGGTAATTACCACCTACTTATTGCCTACAACATGGAAGAATATTAGTTTTCGAAGGACTTAGAAAGAAGATTGGGTTAGTAGGTGTCATGGCAACCTAACAGATTGCCCGCCGATCTCAAGCGACCGCTGTTTGTGGCCAGTTACGCATACCTTCGTACCAGGAATTTTTAAGGTCAACCTTATTAAAGTTCTTATTGTGGAAGGACATCATCACTGATTATTCACGCTAAATATCATTCTGCTATCATACTCTCATGTATAGTTGAAAATGCAACCTCTTTTTCAAACTTTAGATTTGTCACTTTTGATCTTACCACTCTCCTTCCATTCGTTTAGCGTAGTAAACATCCTTTTAGAAATAATTATTTCAATTAGTGTAGCTCGACTGGGTCATCATAATCGAAAGACAAGCTTCATCACTAAATCAGGGTAACAGTCACAATCGAGTGTTACTCCTTAAGTTAAAATTGTTTGATTGCTGACTGTTCATGCTGTTTCTATCATTATATCATTTCTTTGACATAGATTTACAAAAACAGTTAGAACAAGGTAATCTTGATCCGAATGAATTAACACGTGCTCGTCAAGCTCAAGCGAAAGATTTTCCTAAAGGTATTCCTGAATGTGGAACTGACGCTCTCCGAATTGCTTTATGTGCTTATACAGCTCAAGGAAGAAATATCAATTTGGATATAATGCGTGTACAAGGCTATCGATTTTTCTGTAATAAACTATGGAATGCTGTTCGGTAATAAATGTTTATTTCAATATTATTAAGGATTTGAATTGTCTGGTTGTTGATATTCAGAACCAGATATTCTTATAAGTCAGAAGGGGTTTTGTGAAGATTTAGTGAAGGGTATTCACACTGACAATCTATTTTAAGTTGTATCAGCTAATATTTTGAAGTATGAACTATCAACAAGTTACAACAACGAAGCTTCATACCTGATTGAACATTATTGATTGTTTTCCATATATGCCTAACTCTTGGGCAACTTTATTTCAAGTCTTGATGCACAATCGAATGGCTAAACAAGTTGACAATCATATCAACAAGCACAAGCTCAAGCATGAAGTTACTGAAAATTGGACTGAGCCATGTTGGTAGGTGTAGACTACCTGGTTGGGATTCGCGAGATCATAGCAACCGATGGTTAGAGACCTTGAATGACATGGTTCAAAATCGTTTGCAATGACCAAGGTGCATCCAGTCTTTGTGTTCTACCAAATTCCAATCTTCTCAATTTTTCATGTCTCTATCTTTTTTCTCTTTCAAAATTTATTTCATTGGATTATACTCCTTTAATAACATCTTCAAACCATAATCTTTTCCTTGGTGGTCTAGCTTCAATTGACTCATGCTTTCAACTATGAGAATTCTTATAAGTGTTGGATGATATATGTGTGTATTCTGTGCGGATCGCCTCAGTATAACCATTTTTTCATACGCTTTTTAAATGGATGAATTGTGGTTAACAGTAGAATCCAGGACGCGAATTTCATCCTATCCACCCTCCGCAACTGAATGTACGTGTATTCCAATGTTTCACTGCTAGCCACAATTTATCTATCCTAAAGAATATTTGATTTTCTAAATAGACCATCGGATACAGCTGGGAAAACATCCGTGTTAATTTTTTGGTTAGTCTTATAAACGAAAAGCTTGAAAGCTAATTCTTGTTAAGAGCATCTAATAATCCTTCGAAGATATCTTCAGAAGCCGGGAAAAATGTCCAAGATATTTTGACCAATCAGCTTTCGTTAGAAATCCTCAGGACGATTTTAGAAAACAACGGATTGAATGATTTCTAATATTGTTACCAGTTTCAGCATGTTTTCTTAAATTAGCTCTTGGTTTCAATACTATAAATGTATAAATTGCACAAGCAAGTGGCTATCAGGACTCAGTGGCCGAGTGGATAACGCGATGGTGTTTGAAGCGAAAGGTACTGGATTCGAGTCCCGGAGTGAACATCAACTTTGAGATGCAGGTACATCCAGTGACGAGTTCCAAATAGGACGAAACGCGCCTCAAACTGGATTCCACTGCTAGCCACTATCCATCTTTGCTTACCATGCTTGTGAATTTAGGCTATATTGAGGCAATACGCACAGTATGCACATATGCTAATTAGAGACTGACCAGTTACAGCCCTAAAAACATCAATGGGAAGATCCAAACAAACAATACTAAGTAAATATAAATGTCCTTTTTTCTGCGTATTGTATTGTTTTTCTGTTTGAAGTTTAAGAGTAAAATGTTTCTGGAGAATAAGAAGTCAGTGTCTAAGCAAGATAAATCAATTTTCGCTACAGAACGACATCACTAAGGAAACTATTTAAAAATCACTAAATGGTTGTTTCTTCGTGGTTTGTAGATCGCTGGTGGTTTACACCAACCCGGAATCTCTAGATAACTTGACGACTACAATACCCTTCGTAATGTAGTGAACACATTTATATGGATTGACCATTCCTTATTTGATTTGTGTGCTTATTAACTGTGTCAAATTTTGTTTAGTTGATTCAATATGATTTAGTTAAATTCATTGAATGATTGTATCCTGTTTACTTGAAACATCAATCTCATCAATTTACTACTCTACTTTGTTTGATTTCATTATATTGGATTCGTCTTAATCTTTCATTGATAGCGGTTTGCCCTTGTATCAATTTATCTGGTAGTGACTGTATCCGCGTGACTATATGAGAGTCCTTCGAGAGGGAGAACAAACTCACCCTCGACCGTACCAGAGCATTAGGGGGAGGGCAAACTCTTTCTTATCTTCTTATTCTTAAAAAGCTAACCTAACTGTTGGTCACCGGCTACCATGGGACTGCATCTCCTTACGATGCTCCACTGCCTTGTGGACTAGACCTTTAGGTCAAAGGCTCCGGGTGTGGCCCCCTAAGAAAACCACCTGCTTCAGTCTGGGCACCTGGACAGTATCACAGCCCTCACACAAATCGAATGAGATTTGTGAGGCGCATATTTATCTGGTGCTTCCTTGTACCAATATTTATGTGTTTAAATAAATAAAATAAATAATAAATCTGCGTTATAGTTGATATCCGTTAGTAACTCTCATTTCTTTCTTTCCTTTCCTTCTCTTTATTTGATTTCAAGTTACGCATTATTTCATTGTTTAGATAAAGAATTTATCCCGCCAGATATGACTGATTTAAATAGTTTATTTAAACAATTCATACAACATAATTTATTATCTGGTACAGATCGATGGATTCTATCAAGATTAGCTTATGCTGTAATTCAATGTAATACAGGGTTTATAGAATTTCAATTTCCTATAGCAACTACTGCTTGTTATCATTTTTGGTTATATGAATTATGTGATGTTTATTTAGTAAGTTTCTTTGATTCTTTCTTGTTTATTCAAAGTTTTGATGTAATCGAAATAGACTGTAATGTAATTTTCATGTATACAGTTGCCATTAGGTTATATGTATTTTCGTCTCAAGTTTTAAAATATTGCCCCCAAATGCTCCGGTATGGCCAAGAGTGGGGAGGGTCCGCTCTACCTCACGAAATTCTCTCACATGGTCACGCGTATATAGCCTCTGACAGGGAAGTCCTACTCACTGCCTTATCGTGGCATTACTGTTGTTTACGAAATTGAGAGGACTAAAAACGAATGTCCGGTGCTTTAACCGGGTTGATGGACACGGAAAGTCCATCTAGGCGATTTGGAAAACTCTGATTCCAAACCAATGGTGCACATGGGCTCCAGTATCTTGAGGGAACAAATGGTGTATGAACCTATTGTTGGTCACGGGTTACCATAGGACTGCATCTCCTAACGTTGTTCCACCTCCTTGTGGATTAAATTTCTAGGTCAAATGTCCAAGGAGTGGCTTTCCAAGAAAACCACCTCTTACTGTCTGGGGACTGGAGCAGTATCCCAGCTCATGTACAAATTAAATTATTTATCGTGTTTCACATTAATATTTTGGTGCTTCTTTGTACCAGTTTATCTATTTAAATAAATAAATAAGCTCCGAAGGAGTGTTAATTTCGACCTAGCTGAAACTTGCTAACAAAGTTATATCTGTCAGAATGTTCCTATGCCTAATGTTAACTCTAATGTAATCGAGCGATTATAGGTACTCATAAGAATTTGTACCCAATTTAACTTTGTCTATCTTCTGTCGAATAATCACGTTACAATATAGAAATAAGATGTTGAATACGGGTTGCATTTAAGACAGCCTTATTCCAGACATTCATTTGAACAGGCAAACTGAACGAGATAGTATGGAAATTGAATAAACACGGATAGGAGTAGCTGTTGATAGCACATAAACTTACACATTGATGTGAGTCAATGCTAAAGTTTATTCTTGGAAACATCCACAAATGACCTAACTTGGCATCCCAAGATCAGAAAAAAAGTCACACAACAATTTGTATCAGTCTATGGTTAGTTCATGATATAATTGTAAATTTAGTCGTGATTATGTTTAAAATGATGAAGCACAACTACAGCTATTATCATTGTTTTTTTATCAGTCAGCTACAACGTAGGACCAGGCACATATGCGCATCGGTCCAAGTTGCCACACCTCATTAGCATAAGATGAACACCGGATTCATAGAAGTTAATTTAGTGGTGGTAGTTTATGAAAGAAAGGTTGTATATAAGGATATAGTATAGGAAGGAAGAACGTTATGAAGCAATTTTAATCTTAAGGTTTAAGGAGGGAAGATAAAGAGTGTATACACTTACGCCATTGTGATCGATTCTGAGCCATCTCACCTAGAGTCTTCAACCATTGGTTACGATAGTCACGCGGACCCCAACCAGGTAGTCTGCATCTGCCAACATGGCTCAGGCTAGAAGTTAGTGACTTCAAGCACTGATGCCACGTTTTCATTTGGCCGCCCCTAACTTCAAACCATTGCCAATACTAATCAGCATAGCGCATCGTGGTAATCGGTGCCTTTTTTATCAGTATAGGGTTGTGTGAATTGTTGAGTTTTTGATTAAGATCAAGAATCGATCAATGTTAGACACCATCATTGAAGCACTGATCTGCCGTTTTATCCTCGCATGAGACTTCTCAGTAGTGCACATTCACGATTTTGCACGTGGGGGTTCGAACCCAGAACCTTCGGTCTCACACACGAACTTTTAACCTCTAGACCACTGAACCGGCATCCAACGATGTTAATGTTTAACTTTAACTAATCCACGAAATTATGCGTTCATCTTCTATTGTCTGAGGTAGATACCTGTCTATAACCTGTTTTTTTTTCAGTTTCAATATTATTCATATTAATCAAATGTATTTGTTGTTCATCTTCTTCTTCCTCGATTATTCATCTTGTATATACACTGCATTCACAGGAGTATACCAAACCTATTATCAAATTAAAACAAAATCATTCCGTACTATCTACTATGGAAATGGAACGAATTCAATTAGTTTGTCAAATACTTTATGTTTGTATCAATTGTGGTCTACGTTTATTACATCCATTTATGCCATTTATTACAGAAGAATTATATCAGCGTCTACTAATTAGAAGTAATAATAATAATACTGTAAATACTATGGATAGTCTATGCGTGAAATCCTATCCTAAACTGAATGATGTATGTCTACTTCATTATTGTTTTTCATTATATTTATATAACTGATCTGTGTTATAGTATGGTGATTGTTTCCAAGTACAATATAATCGTTCATCAAACATTACTATTACTACTATAGCCACTTCCAGGGAAGTCCTACTCACTGACTTCTCGTGGCATTACTGTTGTTTACGAAATTGAAAGGACGAAAAGCGAATGTCCGGCAGGAGCTTTGACCAGGTTGGTGGACGTGGAAAGTCCACCTAGAGGAGTTGGAAAACCCTCATACCAAATCAATGGTGCACATGGGCTCTAGGATCCTGAGGGAACAAATGGCGTATGAACCTATTGTTGGTCACCGGTTACCATTGAACTGCATCTCCTCACGATGTTCCACTGCCTTGTGGATCAGACCTTTAGGTCAAAGGCTCCGGGTGTGACCCCCTAAGAAAACCACCTGCTTGGGTTTGGGCACCTGAACAGTATCCCAGCCCTCACACAAATCTCATTTGATTTGTGTGACGCATATGTATTCGGTGCCCCTCTGTACCAATATTTATGTGTTCAAATAAAATAAAATAAATAACATTACTATTGTCTAATATGTACCCATAATCTTTATACTTGTTCATTAATTATGAATGTATAGTTGGTTTGTAAGTTAGTCATTAAGAAACTGCACACTCAAGTTTCGTACTAGTTGGTTGATAAGTCTTGCTGATTGATGCGCTATACTCGGATCCTAAGCTAATTTCGTAACCCTCCAAGCTAGAACTACACAACGACTTGAACACGAGAGGAAAGGCACAAAATACACGAGAAGCACTTTACTCCAAAGGTTCATTTATGTATAGAAAATATAGGGTTTTTATAGTATTTTAGAAGTCCTTGGGTTTTCCTGAAATTTCTAGAATGCTACTAAGCATAACAGCAGTATAATAATCAGCCAATCAGAACCTCTACAGGTGACTTTTCATTTTCGCGTTACTTCTAGCAAAACTTCTAATCAAACGCTGATTGGATAAAATGCTTCTTAATGTTTCCTGAGCTTGTCATGTTTGTTGCGAGAAATTTTCAGGATCATCCCAACATTGGTACTCGATAGTCAATGGCAATGTGTACCTGATGGATCTAAACCCGAACCACTGAGCTTCACATTATAAAATGTTACCATTCAGTTATTCAGGCTGTAATTTGATCTTCTGTAAGACTGAGATATTTACAGTTGGTTGATCACTGAATAGTAGTAGCCAGTCTCTTATTAGCTTTATTGTCTATCTTTGTTGATTGAATTCTGTTGATCAATTTGCTATATGCCCGCTAGTCTGGGCGATTCGACATGGATACATGATGTTTAGATGTTAGGTGGTCGCAGTTATTCATTTGAAAATCCTGAAGTTAAACTTCGTCCTAGTTGATACTCGTCAGAAATAAGGATTACCTATAATCTTTCAAGTCTCAACCAGGAAGTCGTGATCGACCGACGGGTTCCAATCGTACATACCTCAGCACCATGTTATAAACTAATTACGTCTCCACTTTTTCCGGAGAGTGATTTGATCTTTAGGGTTTTGTTTAGGGGGACTTTTAAAAAACGCTAATTGTCTTAAAGTAGTTTTTCATGTTCTCTGATAGTACTGTAGTGAACAAAACACGGATGGGGACAATCGAATGTATTTTAGCACAACATTAAAGAATATCTCATTAAAATATGAGAACCATATCGTGAACAGTTAATTTGCAAACTAACAATCAATTGTCTCAATCTTAACTGTTTCTTCTGCAAATATCCATCCATAGTCTCCGATTATAATGGTTCATGCATTTTCGTACCGATTGCGTGTCGTTCCCATTGTCTCCTTATCGATCTTCTACTGAAATACATCCAATGCTCGACCATTACCATATACTACTTATATGGATATCAGTAACCTACACCACAGTACCACTTATATTGCTGCTACTACTAACCCTGTTTATGGAATCATATAATCTTAATATACCATATATATGTATTAGGTAACGCTAGGTTTTAAGAAACTTCTTTTCATTTAATTACGAGGTTCATCAGTTGGATACACTTAAATCAAATCATTGATATTTACAATTAAATTTACATTCACTATTCATTATCTGAAATAACTGAGAATATATTTATTCAACAATCAAGGAATAAGCATATATGAGACCACCCTTTTACTTGATTTTATATAGTTGAGATCATGAATCAATTGAAGCTAGACCACAATGGAAAACCTGGAAGCACTGGGCGGCCGTTTCGTCCCATTACGGGACTCCTCAGCAGTGGGCATCTACGATCCCGCCTCGTGAAATTCTGATTTCACTATGAATCCATTGCTTTTATATATTATAGAATAATATACTTTAGTTCTAGTCTATATCAAATCCAAAAAAACTGATTTCAGTGTATCATATGATCAAGTATAGTGATTTATTGATCTAGTTAGTATCTATAAGTAGTAAAGTAAGTGTAAATCGAGGATTGTCTCTTTTAGATACCCCCCCCTTAATGAGTGATTTTGTGATTGTGTAGCTGTATTGGTTTTGTGTTGTGTTTGTTTCCATTTACGGTAACATACTTGACAAATTTCTTCGCATCATTATCGATCCTCTCACTATTAGGTAACTGTATTACGTGATGAAAATGGAGTTGAAGCAGATTTCCACCTGGTACTTAATATTATTCATCGTATTCGTGGATTACTTTCAGCTTGTCATATACCAATTTCACTTGCTAATCGTCAACCTTTAAATGTTTTATTAATTGCATCTGAAACTATATTATCTACTCTTATTAATGGACAATATGTAAGTGATGTAATTGAACCATTAGGTCGTTGTCGTGTTATACAAATGGTTTCAGATCGTAAAAATGGTAAGTGTTTATATATTGTTTCGTGGATGTTATGATTATTTATTTCTTTGGGGAGAACCAAACACTTATGCGTCATACAATAACAATGAGGACAGAAGTAGTTATCATTGATTTGTGTAAGGGCTGTGAAACTACCCTGGTACCCAAACCGAAGCAGGTGGTTTTCTTAGGGAGCCACAACCCCAGCCTTTGACCGAAGGATCTAATTCACAAGGAAGTAGAGCAATGTTAGGAGATTCAGTCCCATGGTAGTCGTTGATCAAAAGTAGGTTCATACACCATTTGTTCACTCAGTATCTTGGAACCCATATGGACTAATTGTTTGGAATGTGGGTTTTCCAACTCCTCTAGATGAACCCTTTATGTCCACCGACCCTGTTAAAGCGTCAGAAATTCGCTTTTCGCCTTCTCAATTTCATAAACAACACTCTAGTCGCAAGAAGGCAGTGACTAGGACTTCCCTGTCAGTGGCTGTATATGCGTGTTCATGTGAGAGTATTTGGAGTAGACGAGCGGAATCTCCCCACCTCACAGGGCATTTAGGGTCTCCTGATCAATTGGACAGGAATATTTGTTTCAGTTCATTTTTCACTACAGATTTTCATTAACTGAAGATTTATTGAAAATTAGAAAATATTTGGCAGATATACATATCCACTACCATTGCACCGACAATCTATTTATGTTTTCCACTGGTCTTGGGCATATGTTACAATCTCTCTTTAATAGGTATTCGAATAACTTCTCTGCATTGTACTACGGGTCGGAATCTATTCATACATCAACTTATCATTTATAATTAGTTGAAAACAGTTGACTTGATTATGTATATCACTATTCTATTCTTTACCTAACCACTATTGGGAGGGATAGTTACTTTTGAAGAATTCCGAAATAAAATTATGATGTATACAAGAATTTAGTTCGAAGTTGGATCGATAAAACAAGGATCAACAAATCATAGACAATGTTACCTGTAGTAACCGACCGCTTCAGTGCAAAACGCCTTATAAGTTATTGTACGATCATAAGTTTATATTGTACAATGTTTCTAATTAAATGATGCACTTATTAGATATCAACCTGGTACGGCCGAGGGTGGGGAGAGTCCGCTCTCTCTCTCGAAATGCTCTCACATGGCCACGCGTATATAGCCTTTGCCAGGGAAGTCCGACTCACTGCCTTCTCACAGCATTACTGTTGTTTACAAAATTGAGAGGACGAAAAGCGAATGTCCGGCAGAAGCTTTAACCGGGTTGGTGGATATGGAGGGTCTACCTAGGGGAGTTGGAAAACCCTCATACCAAATCAATGGTGCACATGGGCTGACTCCAGTATCCTGAGGAAACAAATGGCATATGAATCAATCGTTGGTCACCGACTACCATGGACTGCATTTCCTTACGACGCTTCACCGCCTTGTGGATCAGACCTTTAGGTCAAAGGCTCCGGTTGTGGTCCCTTAAGAAAACCACCTGTTTCAGTTTGAGCACCTGAGCAGTATCACAGCCCTCACACAAATCAAATGAGATTTGTGTGGCGCATATATATCTGTTGCTTCCTTGTACCAATATTTCTGTGTTTAAATAAATTAATAAAATATTACACTATTGACAGAGTTAAAGAGAAAGTTCATCATGATAAGTATGCTTTTATATGTCAGGTTTGATTGTTCAGTATTCTTGACGAAAGGTCAGTGGTAATAGAGAATGATTTTGTTGTTTGCTAATCTTTAGCGAATAAATCGTTTGATTACAATTTAATTCTCACATTTTTTTTCTCTTAGCTAACACTTCTGGTTGTGTTAGTGGAACAGTTTCAGCAAGTGATATTTTATGGTCCAACGAAGAGTCACCTGTTAATACAGTCCCTGAAGATAATGACGATGATGATGCTGGTATGTTGAATGGTGGAAATCTATGTTCCGATGATCAATTAAATTCTGTACTTGTTATTAAAAATCCACCTTCAATCATTCCAGCAACTTGTCAAATATTTCTACATGTTGCCGGATTAATTGATGTTGCGGTGGAACAGAAACGATGTCAAGATCGTTTAGTGGAATTGAAAGATTCCATTGAAAGTTTGGAGAAAAAACGTCAACATTCGACGTATTCTGAGAAAGTACCAATGAAAACTCAATTGATGGATACGAAAAAGGTGATTTCTCTTTTTATATTATTAGTCATTGCAATCTAAGTTTAAACCATACATGATAATTATTTATTTATCGGAAGGGGTTTTGTAGAAAATTTAGTATTTTCATAGTTGAAATTATGAGTCAATTGAAGCAAGACCACAATGAAAGCACTGGACGGCCGTTTCGTCCTATTATGGGACTCCTCAGCAGTGCGCATCCACGATCTCGCACTCGCGAGACTCGAACCCAGGACCTACCAGTCACGCGCCAGAGCACTTGACCGATAGACCACTGAGCCGGCATCCAACGGTGTTAATGTCTAACTTCAACTAATCCACGATTTTGAGCAACTGTTCACCAATTGTCTTCAGTGAGTTGATATCTTTACAACAGACTTGATATTTTAAAAAAGTATTAATTTTTGGCATAATTTTTTTATTTACATTGAATGGAACATGACATAGATCTCTCTTACTTGCTTACTGATGCTTAGAATAAATCGTCTTCAGTATACCAGACTATATAATTGATATCTGCGTGATAGGTTGCAAACAACGGTCAAAATGATTAGGTGACATGACAAACAGTCATAGTCAATATGTAGGGTTTTGCACGAAATATGTATTGGTCCAAGTTACAACATCATATCAGTACAGACAGGCAAAATTAACAAGATTAATAACAAAGTAAAAGCCCTCAAATAACCAGGTATGTTCGATGGTGAGAATAGTACGCTCTCCTTTTCTAAATGCTCTCACATTGACACATGTATACAGCCATTGTCAGGGGAGTCGTTCTCACGGCATTACTGTTGTTTACAAAATTGAGAGGAAGAAAAGTGAATGTTGGGTACTTTAACCAAGTCAGTGGATACAAAGAATCCATCTAGGAAAGTTGGAATTATGGTTATATGGCATAAGTAGTATTATTCAAAGTTATCAATGGATCACTCTGTATCATTCTAGTTTTGGTTGATTGCACTGCTAGAAAATCATAAACCAGAACTGAAAAGCTCTTCATTATTGTTTATTAGTAAAAGGAGGCGTTGAAAGTTGTTAATCAATCACCGGGAGGTCATAAAATCTCAGATTTCATCCCAAATGCAGTCCTTGTTTAACTGAACTCACTCTTCAATGTATAACGACAATCCTTCATACTTATAGGCTTGTTACAACTATCTATTTAATCGAAACTAGTTCGTTTTCACCTAGAATTATACTTTAGAATGAATTCTTGGAATTCCTATTTTTATTGGTTTATGAAATTTGAATTTCGAAGCTAATATCCTATGAGTATATCAGTAAGTATTGTATGTTGTGATGAACGCTGTCCAAAATCTGATACTGACACACCGTATGTTATGCGCCCCCCTCCCAACTGACTACTTGAACAAGAACACGAAAGTGAGCGAGCAAGCGTGTTGGACTACCGAATAAAATCCACATATATTCATTCATATATATACCACTCTAATCTTTAGGAAATCGATCCATTTCCTAGCCAGTGAGATGCAGTTGTCCGTTAAGTGACTTCTGATTGCCACAGATACTGGCTGCTTTTGATTGGCTCTCTATATCTATGTACTTTTGTATACTATAGATCTTAACATCTAATATAAGTATTTGGAACCGTTAACAATTAACTTGCAACTACTAAGTTATAAGCTGAAATTACTGTCTTTAAATTAACTTCCATGTTTGACTACATTTTATTAAATCAGTCTAATTAATAATTTTATTTTTATTTGAACACATAAATATTGGTACAAAGGGGCACCAGATATATATGCGCCACACAAATCTCATTCGATTTGTGTGAAGGCTGTGATACTGTCCAGGTGCCCAAACCAAAGCAAGTGCTTTTCTTAGGGGGCCACACTCGGAGCCTTTGACCTAAAGGTCTAATCCACAATGCAGTGGAGCATCGTAAGGAGATGCAGTCCCATGGTAACCGGTGACCAACGATTGGTTCGTATGCCATTTGTCCCCTCAAGATACTAGAGCCCATGTGCACCATTGATTTGGTATGAGGGTTTTCTAACTCCCCTAGGTGGACTTTCCGTGTCCACCAACCGGATTAAAGCCCCTGCCGGACATTCGCTTTTCGTCCTCTCAATTTGGTAAACAACAGTAATGCCACGAGAAGGCAGTGAGTAGGAATTCGCGGATAAATCTTTCGCCTTTTACACACATAAAAGTTTCTTTTGTATGTTTTAAATGTGCCTTATAATTTTTTTTCCGATTTATTCATTCTCTTATTCCTCTAGTTATATGAATTAAACTTAGAATTAGAAGGATTAAAAGAGGTTATTTCTAATTTGAATGATATGAAACAAATTGTTGAGAATGATTCTTCAATGACAATTGGTGAAATACTATTAGATGCTTTATGTAATTATCTTGATGTACAACAAATACCATTGGATCTGTTTGATCTTGAAGCGAAAATTGACTATATTCTAAGCGATGAATTAAAAGGAGGCGATCAAGTAATGTGTTGTTGATTTTTTTTTGTTTACTGATTGTCTGTAGATTTTTGACCTGAAACTTTAACAAATGCCATTTATATTTAGATAGTCCGTAATATTTTACTGGGATCTCAGTTAGCTGGCATCTTCTTACTGCCTACTTATGCCTGTTACTCCTTGTAGAGCATAAGATGCTGACCACCAATCTACAACCAACTCTGTCCTTGGATCTCCTTTTTCAGTCGTTCCTAAATGCTATTTATCCTTTTGATGTCTGCTTCCAATTCCCAGTGCAATGTGTTCTTTGGTCTTCCTCTTTTCATTTTGCTATGACGATACTAAGTTATGGCTTGTCTCGTGATGCGAATCGATGATTTTCGCAATGCATACTTTTTCCTGATTTCCTCTTCAACTGGTAGCTGGTTTGTTCCCTGTCACAGTAGAATGTTGCTGATGGTATCCGGCCAACAGATCTGATGTATCTTGGGTGGACAATTGTTTATAAATACCTGTATCTTGTTGATGATGGTTGTGGTAGTTCTCCAAGTTTCAGCTCCGTACTATAGAAAACTATTTAGAATTGTCGTGACATTTGTATTAAAAAACTCTGACTTGGATGTTGGCTGACAGAAAATTGTTTTAATCCCCGAATGTTCTCTTATTGTTGAAATTTTTTCCTTGCTTTGGTAACCCGTACCTTCGCATCTGCATCAAATCCTCCCAGTTTATCAATGATACTATCCAGATACGTAAAAGTTTACACCTCTCCCAGAGCTTATCCATCAAAGGTGCTTTGGTCGTTGTTCACTGTGTTGTATTTTAGAATCTTGCTCTTTCCCTTGTCAATGTTGAGGCCTACTACTGTAGAGGTTGTTGTCAGCTAGTTCTTTTTCATCGTAATTTTATGTTGCTTTAAAAATGTGTGTATATGAACAATGGTATTGGTTCTAAATAAGCAGTGAGTTTTAGTCAAAGATCGGGTGTTTGTCTTCTGATATTTCATGATTAAGATAAAAGGAACATAGATACAACTGAAAATGACATAAGACAAGGTTGTTTATATCTACCTTTAGATAGTTTAAAAAAACATTTCGGTATTGTACAATGGAACCCCCCCCCACAGTACTTAAATGACTCAACAATTTCTTATGTCTTTTTCAGCTTGTATGATAAGTTCTTTATAGCTAACTAGTTGATAAACTTTCGTATATAAAACTGTGCGACAATAAGACTAATCCCGTTATATTAGAACTAGAATTCATGACCCCAGAAAAGAGAACTAGATAATACTATATTCAATACAATTACAATCAGTTAATCTCAGTGAGTCCGTAGTGGAGATGATCAATGATAGGAAGATAAATCACACATTTAGTGGTGTGTATTTGTTTGTCCACGCTCAACGACTGATTATACTATACTTCTGTAGTGAACGAGAACACAAATGGGAACAATCGAATGCATATAAATACAAAATTACAGAACCTCTTGGTAAAATCTGAGTACCATACAATAAATACTTCATTTGCAAAATGTCAATCAATCATACCACACTTGATTGTTTCTTCGTTTCTGTACCAATAATTCTCTGTCCTTGTTCTCTTTCCTTCAATCTTCTTAACCTTCTGCCGCATGGCATTTCATTTTCGTTTGATGATACATACTACTTATATCTGTGGACATCAATAGCACACATCACACTTTCCACCAAGCTTCATTGATCAAATCAAATTAAAAGATATCTGTTCATTCATCTTTAGTTTCTATAGTTCAATGCTACGTATCTTGTTCCCTATATAAAAAGGGGGCATCATATATGCGCCACACAAATCTCATTTGATTTGTGTGAGGACTGTAATACTGCCCGGGTGCCCAAACCAATCGAGCTATACTGACTGGAATAATCATTCCTCAAGGTTCTACCATGCCAAACAGGTCGGTTGAAGAGTGGTAAGACTAAAAGAAGCAAACCCAAGATTCGAAGGCGAAGTCATACTGCTGAGTGTACAGAGGTGTGACAACAGTAAAGTGTTTCCTTCAGACAACCAGCATAACAGCGATGAAACAATTTTAATCTTTAGGTTTAAGGGAAGATAAAGAGTGTATACACCTGCAGCGATGCTGCCTTCCCACAAGGAGGGTTGGGGTTAAAAAAGGTCGACCGTAAAAATGCATACCTCAACTTATCCTACGGATATCCGTCTTCGGCGGTAAGGTCTCAACAAGTACGGAGCTAACACAAAAAATACCCACAAAAGGTCGTATGTAATCGACCTCAAGCAGTTGTCCCTTGGGCACTGCGGTCACGCTCTCAGGTCATTAAGACCACTTCTAACCCAATTTCCTTTTCAGGTACCTCTAGAAAAACCCTTCCATGGTGTGGGCAAGCGGGAAGTGATAACTGCCCTCATACCTCTAACAGCACTAAAGACCACTGTATTCATAATCAATTGGTCTAAGTTTGATTGACCCTCTCCCCGCCGCCAACATATTAGTCTTTCCAGTGACCATTGAATTATATCATAGGTATATATTAGTGTATACATTCTTTTTATTTCAGTAATATATTGATTACGTAATTGTTCTTTTCTCATTGATATTACCCTATCTCTATGGGTATCTATTTAGGTTTTACAATTTTGTCAAATTAAACAATGGTTATCATGGAGTATACGAATTCTTTCAATGAATCGTAAAATTGATCCCAAAAAACATTCAATCTATAGAAAATTGGTTGAAAATTATTTATTAAATAATTTCCCATCTTATTTAATTGGTACAACTAATCCAACCACAGCAGATATTATTGTTGCTTATACGTTAATACAATATATAGATTATTCTGAATGGATCTCTACAAATGATAATAATAATAAACAACATATTGTTGTATGGTTCGATAAATTGAAAGATTATTTCAGTAAATCAAATAAGGTAAGTTAATTATATTGTTTATTATATTTGATGAAGCCGATGGTTTTATTAAAGGGGAGGGGGCTACACCAGGAACTCCGCCTGTAGCTTCTCCGGGAGCTACTGCCGGTCCCAAGCCCGAGTAAAGGAGAAGGGTTGGGCATGGGGTTAGTGATCCCATCCCGTAGGAAACCAACTCGCTAATAAAAACGCTAACCAGAAAAAATTATTCAAACCATTTAAGTACACCAGGAGCCCTCGACCTAAAGGTGTAATCCACAAGGCAATGGAGCAATGTCAGATGTAGTCCCATGGTAGCCGGTGACCAACGACTGGTTCATACACTGTTTGTTCCCTCAGGATCCTGGAGACCATGTTCACCATTGATTTAGGATGAGGGTTTTACAACTCTCCTAGGTGGATCCTACTTATTCATCAACCTGGTTAAAGCGCCAGATATTCGCTTTTCTCTCTCTTAGTTTCGTAAACAACAGTAATGCCGCAAGAAGGCAGTGAGTAGGACTTCCCTGGTAGTGGCTGTATACGCGTGGCCATGTGAGAGCATTTGGGGAAGGAGAGCTGACTCTTGATGGAGTTTTATTCTCTGAGCTGGATGGTTTGGTCGTGGAGCTTTCATCTTTTTTTCTGTACATCATCAGCACAAACTTCGGGTAGAAATGAAGTGTTCGAATTTCTCCACATGTGATTCACAGCTTATCCTGTACACTTCACTTCTACCTGAAGTTTGTGCTGATGATGTCGTTCAGAAGAACGATGACAGCTCCGTGACCAAATCATCCAGCTCAGAGAATGAAACTCCATCAAAACCATCCACCTGAGCTACAAATCTTCACCATCTCAGAGTTGACTTTCCCCACCCTTGGCCGTATCATGGCATTTGGGCGCAGTCAGTTATATTGTTATCCTTTTTTGTACTTTCTAAATTTTTTTTAAAGATTATATAAATACTCATCCTAAACAAAGAACTATTGAGAATTGAGCAGTCTTACCGAACAAATACCTTTATTTAGCTCGTTACTTTACAATTCTATATCGGGAAAGATTTAAAGAACAATTAATAATACGCTGCCGCAAAAAGCCACTTAAACATCCTGTTTATATTCCAGTTGTAAACAACATAAAACCTGGAATATATGTGCATCAGTTCAATTCGTCGCATGACAAAACCCCGAGTAATAGTAACCAATATCGATAGTAGTAGAAAACATTAACCATAGATAATATAATCTAATAAAAATCAATAGATCAACGCCAATTCTAAATCATGTTATCCAATATCTTCAATCACTGATTACGACAATCAGGTGATTTGCACCTAATAACTTGGCTCAGATTAAAAGTGAATGGCTCGGTTAAGTTAGTCTACTCTGATTTAACTTTCACTTTACTCCGACACTAACCAGTATCACGCGTCGAGATAAGCGGTATTTGTGCATACATCATCCATGCACTAACCACCTCAGTCGATGAAGATTCACTACCTTATCAACCAATTTGTCATCTTCAACTAACAATCTGGGTCTAACCCCAGTATTGCTTACTCGGTGGTTCTAATATATACGAGCTAGTTAAGTGTCTTGACTTTATTATCCCAAAAAACTCTTTCATCCTACACATGTTAAGATCATTAGTCGGAATAAGTAATTTCGCCGAATATTTATTATTTATCAGAAGGGGTTTTGTGGATATCATAGTAATTTCAATGGTTGAGATCATGAGTCAATTGAAGCTAAACCGCCATGGAAGCACTGGACGGCCGTTTCGTCTTATTGTGAAACCCCTCAGCAGTGCGCATCCACGATCCCGCCCCGCGAGATTCGAACCTAGGACCTACCAGTTTCGTGCGCAAACGCTTAACCTCTAGACCACTGAGCCTGCATCCAACGGTGTTAATTTCTAACTTCAACCGATCCACGATGTGCACTGCTGAGGAGTCCCACAATAGGACGAAACGGTCGTCCAGTGCTCCCAGGTTCTCCATGGCAGTCTAACTTCAATTGACTCATGATCTCAACTAATGAAATTATTTATTATTTCTTAAAACCTTACGCACATAGGTCGAATATGCCAGAAAGTATCTATTTAAAGAAGCTTTCGGTATCTATGTTGGATTTCTATCAGAAAACAGTTTAAAGTACCAGTTTATATTAAGTAATTCTTGGAAAGTGTTCAAAGGTCTCATTTTGTTTTATATATCATAGTATTATTACGTCTCTGAATTCATGAAAATTATTCATCCCGATCACTTTTGGAAAGGAGAACTTCGAAAAAGTCAACTTCCCGTATATCTATCGATTGCCAAAATTCATGCAGGGGTGGCTACACTAGACTGTGGATGTCAATGTTTTCTACTGACAAACTAATCAAGACCAGTTCGTCTTAAAACTAGTCATACATGATGTAGAACCTAGCACGTGTGTTCATTAGTTTGAATAGCCATATTCCATTACCATAGCAAGATGAAACTGTCAAGACTAATCCCAGAGTAGGATTAAGTATCGAACATACGATTCAAGGAAATAATTAGTAAAATAAGAAATTATGGGCGAAGACAAAGAATAGATGCATCTTTACGCTATTACGAACGATTTTAGGCCATGTCATTCAAAGTCTCTAGCCACTAGTTACAATAATCATATGGACCCTAGCCATGTAGTCTACACTTGTTAACATGATTCGGTCCAATCGTCGATGAATTAATGAACTGATTCCATATTTTGGTTAGACCACTTGTAACTTTCTTTCAAATATACTCCCACATTAACCATCTTCCTAATACAATTACTTTCATCTTTTTTTTCTTATTTTAGATGAGATCACTTTTCAAATGAAATAGTGAAGTGTTGTTATGTTGCTGACTCTCAACAACTAACTTTAAGTTCCGGACAAAATGTAACATTGTAGTCATCATAATTTGTATTTACCAATGTTTGTTTGTTTGTTTGTTTTTCAATATAAAGAACTACTGAACATTTCATTTTTTTGTGACCATAAACTTTTTCTTCTTTGGTTCAGCTAATAATTGTTGTTCAATTTCAAATTCATAAGTTAATCGAACTGTCGTATCAATTTGTTCACCATCTGGAGGTTCATATTCTTTAGTGGAGTCAATCAATTCCCCGTGTAGTTTTGGTGCAGTCATATATGGACCTACTATTGTTACATAATTCATTTCATTTTCTTTTGTTACCCTTGAGTTATCATCATTCAATGATTCTGATGATTGCGTTAGTTCAGGACAAGGTTGAATAGCCATTTTATACAAACTAGGAGATGTTTCGTATAACCATTTTAAAGCATTCTGTTGAGCAGCAATTGCTGAATTATACATGATTATTTCACGTTTTGCTACATTTTTTTGATAACGTGTCCAATTCTTCCAAATACCTATTCGTTCATCTAATTCCGTTTCACTAATGTCTATTAGTGGTCGTTGACGTAATCTGAAGGAATTACAAAGAAGAAGAAAACAACGGTGATAACTACGATAACATAGATGCATGTACAACGGAAGATTTTTAACTTAAGTTACAAGTTTAAAAATACTCTGGATTTTCTACAAACATCTTGAAAATAAACGTTGTTGTGGTCGCTAATCAACTTAATACAACAGGTTTATGCACTCAGCTTTGAGCTACATTGTTCATGAGTATATATGGGCTAGTCTTCTGACCACGATAAGCAACTATGCAGGCATGTTCGGGATGCGATTCTCTCCCTCGAAGTGCAAAATGTTACTTCAGGATTGGGTTGCATCGACACCTGAACTAATGATAGGGGGTGAAGTAGTTGAGCGTGTTGACCACTTCACTTATCTTGAGAGTCTCATTAGCCCTTGTGGTCTGGTGTGTGACGAAATCTCAGCACGGATACAGAAGGCTCGACTAGCTTTCGCCATTTATGGCGTAGGCGAGATATCCGTCTGGCAACAAAAGGACGAGTTTACTGTGCAGCAGTTCGTTCTGTCCTACTTTATGGCAGTGAAACATGGCCGGTAAGAGTAGAGGATATTCGTAGGCTACTAGTGTTCGATCATAGGTGTCTCCGAAGCATTGCTCGTATATCCTGGGACCACCGGGTAAGTAATGCAGTTGTTAGGAAACGGGTACTAGGTAATGATGGCAAATCGATTGATGAAGTAGTGAAACTTCATCAGTTGAGATGGCTGGGACACGTGTTACGTATGCCCAACCACCGACTACCCCGACGTACAATGTTTCATGATGTAGGAGTAGGTTGGAAGAAAGCTAGGGGCGGCCAGACCAAGACTCGGCACAAATCTATGAAGTCACTGACAAGTGGACTGAGCCATTCTGGTAGGTGTAGACTACCTGGTTGGGATTCGCGAGATGATAGCAATCGATGGTTGGAGACCTTGAATGACACGGCTCAAAATCGTTTGCAATGGCGAAGGTGCATCCACTCTTTGTGTTCTGCCAAATACTAATCTTCTGAATTCCTTATGCCCCTATCCTTTTTCTCTTTTCAAATTTGTTTCACTGTATTATACTCTTTCAATAACATCTTCAAACCCTAATCTTTCACATAAAGCTTATACTCTTACTACTTCTACCACTATGGGATTTGAATCGACAACTGCATCTCTGTGCTAATGTGGTATGGCAACTTGAACTGATGTACGTACGTACGAAGTTCTACGTTGTAAATGACTGACTGATATATGGGCTAGTGGTATTGTTCAGTTGCTCAAACTGAAATGTGTGGAACGAGATTCAAAAATGCGATGGCGATTGTCACCTTGAAGTCTTTAAATAATCACATATGGTAATCTGAATATCAACTAACCACTATATATCTCAATGTAGTCTGGTGTACAAGTAGTTTGGAAGAAAGCTAGGAGCGACCAAACCAAGATATAGCGTCAGTCCATGAAATCATTAACTTTTGGTTTGAGCCATATCAGTAGATACAAACTATCTGTTTAGGGTTTGGCCGATCGATGGTTAGAAACTCAGAATTGGTCACAACTTTGCTGATGTGTTGCTTTCATCTTGATCTAGATAGTAAGCCCTAGTATTCCTTGCTACATACATTTTTCTTTTGCCTTTTCGAATCGTATTTTCAATGCTTAGTCTTCCTCATTATCATTGGTATATTGTTTCGGCTCTTTAACGATTCCTGCTGTAAACTTTATTTCGTTGTGCCAATGTGATGAGGATATGGTATAACACACGCCAGGCTCTGTGTTGATCATACTTAATTGTTCATCTGTTTACTCGAAAATTCATTGATATCAATAAGTTGTCATTAGTTTTTTTTAAATACAAGGACTTCAGAGCGAACCTAGGTTGATATTCATAGCCTTGTTAATCTGGGATATCGTTGCTCAAATTATTTACACACGACATTTTATAAGTAGTCGTTTGTGTTGGATGAACTCTGTACATTTTAAACTTTACCAATGATAGTGGGAGTTTTTAGGGTTATATTAATTTTAAGGATAACCTTTTTAAAACCCTCCTCTAGTTTATGGTAAAACTGGAGATTTGTGCGAGACATTGCTACAGCTACACCCTAGTTAACCAACAGTACGATTCCATCGCCAGACTTTGGGTTTTACTGTTCTCCCAGCTGACCTGCCTGGCATGATAAGACTTCATGAAGCAAATATTCTAACTCAATTGGGTCGTTCCAATAGGTAAGCCAGTCAGTATATTTTCTACATAAAGTAGATGAGTACGTTTTACAGTTTGACAAATTGACATTGAACGACTCTTTCAATGTGCTAAGGGAAACTGGATATCTAAATTTCTAAAATAGCTTACTTTATTTCTTTCTTTAATTGACGATCTCCTTCAATATCTTCAATTGGTTTCAATGTTCGATCGAGACGATTAAGACGTTTGATTTCTTTTTCAATTCTTTTAACTTTTCTACTTATTTGAATTTGGGTATCAGCTACACCAACTCTTTTCTTCTTTTTTAAAGGTTCTGCCCTAAATAATTCAACTACCTTTGAAATTTGCATAACCTACATAGTAATTGATGTTGTATGCAGTCCAGCAAAATGATTGATAGTTCTTGGCTGAATAAATAAACTTTGCACAAACAAGCTATTTATTGTGATTATCATACCACTAGAAAAATTTATCCGTACCTTGTTAAACTCTTTAACATGTCTTTTTATATTTCTTAGTAATAAACCGCACTGGTACCCAGCTGATAAATATCTAAATAATATTAACGTTTAGTGAAACATTTTAAGCATATCAGGTTGTCTAAAACTCCTTAAAAGCAAATACAAGAAAAATATTGTAAACAGTGCAGTCTCACGTAACATTTAGATATTTAAGAGAAGATGGACTAGTTGGTATGCCTGGTATTTAACTTATAAACTCCTTCGATTTCAGTTCTAAATTAACGAGGAAGAGCAGCTGGTCCAGATGGATTGGCTCCAGAGGTCTTTAAATATGGTGGTCCAATTTTAGCGATTAGGTTGACTAATATTCTGGCTAAAATCTGGGAGACGGATGTAATCCCATCCGACTGGTCACAATCACTTATTGTCCCAATATATAAAAAGGGGTCAAAATCATCCTGCGATAACCATAGAGGGATTAGTCTGACTAACATAGTATCTAAAATACTAGCCTCAATAATTATCAGGCGCCTAACTAAGACTCGTGAACTGCAAACACGAGAAAATCAGGCTGGCTTCAGACATGGTCGTGGCTGTATCGACCACATATTCACCATTCGTCAAGTTTTAGAGCACAGACACGTTTATCGGCGTCCGACAATGATAGTTTTTCTTGACTTGAAAGCAGCATTTGACTCTGTAGACCGAGAGGTTCTGTGGCAGTGTCTGTCATTGAAAGGTGTACCTGAGAAGTACATAAACCTTGTGAAGGCTCTTTACTCGAACACTATCAGTCGAGTGAGAGCTTATGGCGAACTGTCATATGATTTTACAACCTCAAGTGGTGTACGTCAAGGCTGTCCACTATCCCCTTTTGTTTAACTTCATTATAGACCTGTTGCTGGAAATAACACTCTCGTCGACTGAATTTACAGGAATTGATCTCCTACCAAGGGGACCACTAAGCGACTTAGAATACGCAGATGACATAGTCCTGTTTGGTGAAGACGCTGACAAAGTGCAGAGTCTTCTGTTGGAACTCAGTAATAATGCCAGGATGTTTGGGATGCGTTTCTCCCCATCCAAATGTAAATTGTTACTCCAGGACTGGCCTGCGTCAACACCCGAACTAAGGATAGGGAGTGAAGTAGTCGAACGCGTGGACAACTTCACTTATCTTGGAAGTCTGATCAGCCCTAATGGGTGGGTGTCTGACGAAATCTCAGCACGGATTCAAAAAGCTCGTTTGGCTTTTGCCAACTTACGTCACCTATGGCGAAGACGAGATATCCGTCTATCAATAAAAGGACGAGTATACTGCGCATCAGTTCGCTCTGTTCCACTTTACGGCTGTGAAACATGGCCATTAAGAGTAGAAGATACTCGTAGGTTACTAGTATTTGACCACAGATGTCTTAGAAATATTGCTCGCATCTACTGGGATCACCGGGTAAGTAATAATGAGGTTAGACACAGGGTATTAGGGAACGATGGTAAATCAGTTGATGAGGTCATGAATCTTCATCGACTGAGATGGTTGGGCCATGTGTTACGTATGGCTGAACACCGATTACCACGACGCGCTATGATGACTAGTATTGGGGATGGTTGGAAGAGAGTTAGGGGCGGCCAAACCAAAACATGGCATCAGTGTTTGAAGTCACTAACTTCTAGCCTGAGCCATGTTGGCAGATGCAGACTACCTGGTTGGGGTCCGCGCGACTATCGTAACCAATGGTTGGAGACTCTAGGTGACATGGCTCAGAATCGATCACAATGGCGTAGGTGTATACACTCTTTATCTTCCCTTAAACTATGAGATTAAAATTGCTTCATATCTCTCTTCCTTCCTGTACTATATCCTTATATACAACCTTTCTTTATATACTACCACCACTAAATTAATTACTTCTATGAATCCGGTGTTCATCTTGTTGTGCTAACGAGGTATGGCAACTTGGACCGATGCATATATGTGCCTGGTCCTACGTTGTAGCTGACTGACTGACTGACTCTAAATTAACACACAATCATCTGGGAGGGATGCGGGATACCCTGGTACGGCTGAGAGTGGGGAGAGTCCGCTCTCCCTCTCGAAATGCTCTCACATGGCCACGCGAATATATTGCCTCTGCCAGGGAAGTCCTACTCACTGCCTTCTCGTACAACGGGTGTTGTTTACGAAATTGAGAGGACGAAAAGCGAATGTCCGGCAGGAGCTTTAACCGGGTTGGTTGACACAGAAAGTTCACCTAGGGGAGTTTGAAAACCCTGATTCCAAACAAATGGCGTATGAACCAATCATCGGTCACCAGCTACCATGTGACATCTCCTTACGATGCTCCACTGCCTTGTGGACTAGACCTTCAGGTCAAAGGCTCCGGGTGTGGCCCCCTAAGAAAACCACCTGCTTCGGTTTGGGCACCTGGGCAGTATCACAGACCTCACATAAATCAAATGAGATTTGTGCGGCGCATATATATCTGGTACTTCCTTGTACCAATATTTAAGTGTTTACATAAATAATAAATAGATGCGGGTTAGTGTAGTAAACCCCACAGTCATACTGTCAGTCAATAACTATAATCAACATTAAGTCGGGCACAAATGTTCGCCAATCCAAGTTGTCATACCGTATTAGCATGACCAAATGAAAATAAAACGAGATAAAAGCGAAAGTCGAAACAATGTAGTAGCAATGATAATGAGAAAAACTGAATATTGATCAGGGAAACAGTAGGAAGGTGTATGTGAAGGAATACTTGGGTCTAATTATATTGTAACTTTTTTGACCATATTTTGTGTCACTACTGTTGAACTGTGAAAACTTTTCGTTTGCTCTTTTGTATCGTATCTCACTTTTTAAATACAACTGACAGATCACTGCAACATTTTTCTCACGATTTAAGGTACATCTTATTAGTAAATCCGAAGCAGCACAAAACTCAGGTCTAGGGTTTCCTGTTAATTACCTTCAATTATTAACACCTTAATGATCTGCATGCGATTTCGAGTCGCCTGGACTAGTGGCCATATTGAAACTTGACCAATGGGATTCCATCAGCGCCAAAAAGGACTAGATATATATGATGTTGGTCACTAACTAGTGACCATTCAGTTGTACATATCTTAGTTTTATAGGATGTCAGTCGTGACCCGAATGGCCTAATGGTAATGTCTCAGACTGTGAAGCTGGGCGAAGTTTTAAATCCTGCAGAAAATATCAGTTTCCTTAAGACATGTACATCCTGCTGACTAATTTTAAATAGCGCGAGACCAAGGTCCAGTGTTTCCTGTCGACTACCCTCAACCATCTGACACTTTTTAGTTTGATAACAAATTTCGTTTTCTTCGTTCTTTGTATCCCTTATTTACGGTGGTGTGTGTGGTATCCATGTCTGTAGGTCGAAGAAGTTGGACGTGATAAGTCGATAATAGAACCTCCAGTTTCTCATTTCGGAAATCAGTCAGCTAGGACCAGGCACACATATGCATCGGTCCAAGTTGCCATACCTCATTAGCACAACAAGATGAACACAGAATTCATAGAAGTAGTTAGTTTAATAGTGGTAATATATTAAAGAAAGATTATATATAAGGATATAGTATAAGAAGAAAGACAGATATGAAGCAATTTTAATCGCACGGTTTAAAGGAAGACAAAAAGTGTATACACCTACACCATTGTGATCGATTCTGAGCCATGTCACACAGAGTCTTCAACTACTGGTTACGATAGTCACGCGGACCCATTTCGTAAATATACCCACGCCGTGAAAATTAAGCCCAAAACAGAGTTGGACAGTCTTCTGATCACACTAAGCAACAGTTTAAGTGTTCCAGATGGAATTTTCTTCCTCTAAATGCAAAGTATTGTCTCAGAATCAGTCTGCATCAAATCCAAAATCAATGACAGTGAACTAAGTGATTCGACTGCTTCACTTATATTAGGAGTTTCATCAATCCTGAACCCTAACCGAATCTCGGCATGAACTCAAAATACTTAGTTGGTGTTTGCCAACCTATGCTACTTATAGTTTAGTCAACATGCTCAACTGAAAACCAAAGGACGAGTTCACTGTTCAACTATACTCTCTATTTTATCACGTGCATGTGAAACGGGGCTTTTAAGAATACAGGATACTCGTCGGCTACTAGTACTCAATCATAGGCGTCTTTGGAGCACCACCTGTGTATTTTGGGACCACCTAGTTTGCAGTGTTGGGGTTAGGTAAATGATACTAGAATAAGACAGCAAGCCCGTTGATGGGGTGGTGAATCTATGTTGACTGAAGTGATAGGGACATGTATTACGCAAACCGAACTGCTGACTACCTCAACATGCAGTGTTGGTTAGTGTAAAAATAGGTTGATAGAAAGCTAAGGGTAGAATAACCAAGATGTGGCTTTAGATCATGAAAGCATTGACTACTGGACTAAGCTAAGGTTACTTGGTTGAGTTCCATGTGATTATCATAACCAATGGCTAAAGACTTTGGACGATATGGGTGAAAATCATTGGCAATAGCACAGATGCATCCACTTTTTATCTTCCCTAAGTTCCTAATTACTGAATGACCAAGTTTGTTAAGGTTTAAAGGCTGACTCAAAAATAGGAGATGAGTAAAAATAGGATATTCTTAAAGTCAAATGTTTAAAAAGCGCTTAAGAATAAATGCATCTGCACTATCGTCACAAATTTTAGGCCTTTTCACCGGTCTGCTACTGATCACAACTATTATACAGATTTTAACCAGGTATAGATTTTCGGTCATAGTTCTATTTGTATAGTTATGATCACATATATCTTAGTACAACGTATATAACAAAATACAAGCATAAAACAGCTGTAGAGAACAAACAAGTCAGACAATGGGACAAACCCAAGGTAGCAAATGCCCTGGTACGGCCAAGGGTGCGGAGAGTCAGCTCTCCCCAAATGCTCTCAAATAGCCACGCTTATACAGACACTACCAGGGAAGTCCTACTCACTGACTTCTCGTGGCATTACTGTTGTTTACGAAATTGAGAGGACGAAAAGCGAATATCTGGCGCTTTAACCGGGTTGATGGGTGTGGAAGATCCACCTAGGAGTTGGAAAACTCATCCTAAATCAATGGTGCGAATGGGCTCCAGGATTCTGAGTGAATAAATGCTGTATGAACCAATCGTTGGTCACCGGCTACCATAGGACTGCATCTGATGTTGCTCTATTGCCTCGTGGATCAGACCTTCAGGTCACTCAATCTGTCGACACGCAGATTGACACAAGGCAGGCCCAAGTGAGTCCAAAAAATGCCGACCCACACTCTACAAAGGAGGAAGAACATCCTCCAAAGAGGTCTAACACAACCAGAAACTCGCGCAAAAAAGTCTCTTCTGTCCCTCGTATCAAAAATGGTGCCCAGAAGGGAACTTCCGGAAACCGAAACCGCAAGGCTCGATCGGTTTCCAGCGCGAAAGATGACCCAATCTCCCAAGTCGTCCTGAACCTTCCGGAATCCCACAGTACGCCTGACGCGACTGTGGTTACCACTCCAAAGAACGTTGGCGATTGGGTACGGGTCGTAAGAAAAAAACGCCAAAATGACGTAAAAGGAAATCATACCCCCACCAAAAGGGTCGACAAGCCGAGGTCTGATCACAGCGACAGATCAGTCATTCTCCATAGAGTCAAGGAGAGTGACAGCTTAGAACCGAAAGCTCGTTTTGAGCATGACATTGTGTTGATAAAACAACTACTCAACCAAGTTATGCCCAAAAACATCCCCGGAGTCACCTTGCTAAAGGTGTATAGACTAGGAAATCTAGCGCATCTGAAACCAAATCAATCTAGACTACTTAAAGTCGTTTTCAAATCCCCGAACGAACGCGACTTAATCTTAGAAAATGGACATAAATTAAAGGGTTCAGGAGTTTTTCTCCGTAAGGACTTACCGTTGGCGGACCGTGTTAAAAGACGGGAAGCCGAAAAGGAACTACAGCTCAGATTAGACGCTGGCGAAAAAGACCTGAAAATTGTAAATTTTCGGGTTGTGAGGCTTCGACAGAGGATGATGCCGAAGCCACTCTGGGTGAAGCACGAGGCCACCTAAATAGGCTTCGGATCTGTTATACCAACGCCCGGAGCTTACTAAATAAGCTACCGGAACTAGGTGTACAGATTGACTCAACTAGGCCAGACATAATCGCAGTCACAAACATGGCTGACGCCGTCTATAGATAGTAGGGAACTTGATTTCGAGGGTTTTACATTAGTAAGGGCCGACAGAACACAAACGCGTAAAGGAGGGGGAGTAGCTCTATTCATTAGAAATGCTATTCCATCCACCATTATCGACAGTGTATCCCATGAGAGTGGGACGTATGAATTAGTTTGCTGCCGCCTGAAATGCAGGGGAAAAGAGTTGCTACTTAGTTTGATCTATCGCAGTCCAAGCTGTGAGGCAAACGAGGTCCTGCTAAGCAGTTTCAACACTTTATCACGAAGTGATCGATGTCTAATCCTAGGAGACTTTAATGCACCCATGGTGGACTGGGGAAATCTGCGGACTGAATCGTCAGCAAATTCCTTCGAACAGGAACTAGTTGTTGCGGTAATCACATGTGCCCTAGTGCAACACGTGAAGGAAGCAACTAGGTACGACCCGGGTTCTGCATCATCCTTACTAGATCTTATATTGACTCATTATGAGGATGATGTTGCAAACCTGGATTACATGCCACCCCTAGGCAAAAGTGATCATGCAGTTTTAAGCTTTGACTTCCATATAACTGTCGATCACGAGTACGCTTCAGCTCAATCCAGACCTAACGTTTGGAAAGCAAACATACCAGACATCATGAAATCAGCATCATCAGTAGATTGGAAAATAGACCCAGAGTCATCAATCGAAACGGCTTGAGACGTATTCCGGAATTTATACTTAAAAGTTACCGCCCCCCACATCCCTTGGACTACACCTAAGAGACCGAGAAACTCCCCACCGTGGTTCAATAGGGAGGCTCGCATCCTTCTCCGTAAAAGAAGGAAAATGTGGGACAGATTTAGGTTACTGGGGACTGACGAGGCAAAATCTCAGTATCAAAAGGCTCGAAATACCTGTGCCTCAACCCTCCGTAAGGCCAGAAAGCTGTACGAAGAGAAAATCGTTAGGGAATCCATAGAATGCCCTAAACGCTTGTATTCGTATATAAACCAAAGGACAAAAAGAAGAAATGTTCCTTCACTATGGGGAGACAGTACTGCCACATCACTAGTGGAGGACGACTTTGGCAAAGCTCAAGTATTCTCTAAATACTTTAGCGATGTATACACCATAGAAACACCCTTCTCACCAGTCCATGAAAATCCCCCCACACAAGCACTGGACAGCGTAACCATTAAAGAACTCGATGTCTTTGGTCTGCTAGTTAAGCTTGACATAGGTAAATCCACTGGACCCGATGAACTGCATCCTAGGTTACTAAAGGAATTAGCTAACTTTGTTGCGAACCCTTTAAGTGTATGTTTTAATCTATCCGTAACCCAGGGTCGTCTACCAAAAGACTGGAAGAACGCCATAGTAAGTCCAGTCTTCAAAACAGGTACAAAACATAAGCCTGAGAATTACCGACTAATTAGCCTAACTAGTGTGGTTGTTAAAATCTTAGAAAAGATTATTCGGGAGGAACTGTTAAAGTATCTCGATGAAAACCGGCTCCTCTCCGAAAAGCAGCATGGTTTTAGAACAGGTTACTCTTGTCTCACAAACTTATTAGTCGCTCGTGAAAGCTGGTGCGCTCTTAAGGACCAAAAATTACCTATAGACGTAGCTTACATCGATTTCAGCAAAGCTTTCGACAAAGTTCCGCATAACCGGCTATTATATAAGCTAAGGAATGTCGGGATTGGAGGCAATCTATTGATGTGGATAAAAGACTTCCTGGTTGGGCGTCAACAAAGAGTAAGGGTGAACTCCAAGTTGTCTAGCTGGGAAACTGTGCTTAGTGGAGTCCCCCAGGGTACAGTTTTGGGGCCAGTGTTATTCCTCCTGTACGTAAATGATCTCCCTCGTCTACTATCGTCATCGGTCTTACTCTATGCTGATGATGTCAAGATATGGAGAGCGATACAAAGCAAGGGCGATAGCTTAGAACTTCAAAATGACCTGGAGAGATTATCTGAATGGTCCCAAACCTGGCAATTGCCGATAAACACTTTCAAGTGTATTGTGATGCATATTGGCCACCAGGGTACAGATACATACACGATGAATAACACTGAGTTACCTATTGTTCAGGCACACAATGACTTAGGCGTCATCGTTAGTCAAGACTTAAAGACTACTGCACACTGCCGTGCAATAGCCGCCAAAGGTTTTAGGACTTTATGGTCCATACGCAGGGCTTTTAGGCATCTTGACGCTAAAACGTTTCTGACTTTGTATACAGTGTTCGTACGCCCTAAACTTGAGTACTGCATACAAGCAGCTAGCCCCTGCCTAAAAAAAGACAGTGAACTCTTGGAAAGGGTTCAGAGAACAGCAACTAGGCTGATTCCCGGAATAGCGAAGCTCCCGTATGGTACTAGACTGACCAAGCTAAACCTATTCCCGCTGTCATATAGAAGAATCAGAGGCGACTTGATTACAGTTTTCAAATTGCTTAATGACAAATTTGCACCTGATATGCCCTCATTTTTCTTGTCTTCCAAAACAGAAAATCTACGAGGACACTCCAAAAAAGTTCACAAGCCCCGAACGAATTACTTGTCAGCTGACTACCGACTTTCCCATCGAATAATCAACGAGTGGAATTCATTACCTCAGCACGTGGTTGAGGCTCCATCCGTCGACTCCTTCAAAAGAAAGTTGGATCAGCTGAGAGACCATCATCGCCAGGACTAACACAGGCCATCAAGCCTCCTGTCCTTTCCAAACTGAAACTGAAACTGAAAGCTCCTGGTGCGGCCCTCTAATAAAACCATCTGCTTCGGTTTGGGCACCTGGGCAGCATCACAGTCCATACACAAATCAAGTGACTTGTGTGGTGCATATGTATTCGTCGTCCCTTTGTACCAATATTGTGTTCTGTGTTAATTGTCCCAAACTTCACCCAAAAATGGATGATAACGTAGAACAATTATGTTTCACTCCAACAAGTCACACTAAACACAATCACTTTCCTGAGTTTTTAGTCAGTTTCAAAGTCAGAGTGCCATGAGAAATAACAAATAACAGATTTGACTGCGCTGCACAGTTAGTCGAGAATAGGTTTGTTAAACAATTACAGCTTAAATTGGATAGACTATAAATAATCTCTAAAATATTGTACACTTGTTTTTTAGTTTCGTGTAGTGGGGAATTTTACAAAATGATTATAATATGAAAAAAATGTTGACCGATAGTTAATACATAACAATAAGATGTAGCTGCATAATAGCTGCTGATGAGACTAAACTTTTGCGTGAGCACTAAAATAATTTGAGGTCAGAGTCAGAACCGCCACCCAGAACAGTATTTTACCTGGTAAAATTACACGTTTCCATAGAAATTATCAGATAATAAGGCTGCTGTCACAAGTAGTCGTCATGTCACTAGACGACAGTTCGGCTTATCGTACGAAACCGAAATAATGGAATAGTAGGGATACGAGGAAAAGAGGAACCACACAGTTTGAAATGCACTAAAACTTGGTTAAAAGTGAGTTGATATGCAGGTAAGAAACTGAAAAGATGGAAGTGATATTATAAGGAGTAAAAATTAGGGGAAAACCAACGACTGTAAATCCATGCTTTCTTGTCTTATGCTGTAACCTATCCTATCAGCAGGTAATTCATGGATAATTAGTCTTCCAACATTTTCTACAGATAGTCTGGTGATAAGATTTAAAATGTGCTAGTGGATGAATAGCGTTTCAAGTGGAACAGATACGTAGCGTGAGTACGTAGAACATTACACGGGTCCTTTTTGTTGATAAACAACCCTGAGATGATTTCTTCATGGACCATTACGATCAAGCATTAATGATTGATTATAACCAGCATATACGAATATAACGAGATATTTGGTGTTGAATTACAAATCCATCCTATACTACTCAGTTCCAAATAGACTTCTTTATAGAGGGTAATAAAATAGAGGGTGCTGTATTCTTCGATTTCATTCCACGGTAAGCGTTCTCTATAGAACGCTTGCAGTAAGATCCCAACTGTAATAAAATGAAGTTTTTATGTGGCGGAACCTGGTTACTCTTGTTTTGTCTATTTTGAAAGGAATTGTGGCCTATGACATGATAAACCTGACGGATTACTTACCCCCTAAGTAATAGTAGTGTTTAACTTTAACCATACCGCTTCCAATAACAAATGGTTCCAAATGGTAGTAGACGGAACAGAAGAAGCTTTCCCTCGATGAGTTTTCGTATCGAGTAGTAGTAGATCATTGATGCTTCCAGGTATGCACTTAGGCATATTACAAAAACAAGAAAGGAATATCAGCAAATTATAGTGGAATACTGCTCTGAGTCCTTAAGATTATGTCAAGTTTCCTTTTGAAGATCTCCTAAGGAAGTCGCTTGGATTACCTCACTTGAAATTGAACTCCAGGATTTGACTACTTGTAAGGGGCAGAAGGTGTACCTGCTGGCTATTCTGTTATTCCTTCGACCTATCGAAGGAACCAAGTCGTTATCTGGCGCGTAATCTTGTTGTGGTGATGATCATATTCAATCGCGACTCGACGCCATCTACATCTGGTAAGCCAAATTTCTGAGCACATTTTAACCTTTGGCAAATCTTCCAAAGAAGATCACAACGGTGAGTCCATTATTTATCTATCCACTTTTGTTGCTCGTATTCGTATTGATATTTTTCAATATATTTTATTCTGGCAACTTAATTTGGTGGATAACGATAAGAATAGTAATAATATAATAGACTCCGAAGTACAGGCAATTAGTTTTCGACCGGTTCCATTTATCCCCCAAGATCCGGAAGTTTGACTCGTGGCACTGGAATCTCAATTCGAGATCCGCCGCATAACGGACAACGGCAAAACTATGCCTACGCTCTGGAATCTTTGCTGGGTATCACTTAACTGCTGTCCGTATGGTTGTCCACAATTCAAATGTGCCGAACGTTTACAATCGTCTCAAGGAAGCAATCCTTAGACATTTCCTCCCGTCAAGGGAGGAACGATTGAGGACCTTGTTAGCACGTCACCCTATGGGTGATGCTAAACCGAGCCACCACCTCACGCGCCTGCAACCTCTTGCAGGAAATACGACAGCTGATTCTGAGATTGTTAAAGAACTGTGGCTCGAATCCTTACCAGCAAGTATACAACCAACCATTACGGCTCTGCTGGAGGACACCCCACTCAACAAGGTGGCCCTCAAAGCGGATAAGATCCTAGCACGGACTAGCATCCGTGACAACTACATAGTTGCCTCAACATCACATTCAAACATCGACCTCGATGCTAGTAGACCTACGGCTCATAGGGTTAGGGATAAGTGTATCCACACCCGTCTCAGCTTCCGAGACCGATTAAATATGCCATAACCCCACGTCCCCCGCCCCAGGTTACGTTCCCCTAAAGTCGTAACAACTCGCCCTAAGCGGGCATTTTCCAAGCCACACCAAAAACCGGCTTCAGACGCGCGCTATTTAAAAGGACAGTGGTATTGTTTCACGTTGAGTTTAATTCACTGTTTTGATCGTAAATTACGTATCAAAACTACCGTTTACACTTTAATTGAATTTATTTCAGTTAACGTGACATTGTATTTGTGTTTTGATTCTGCTTTTGTGTATTTACTGCATCAAAGCATTCTTGGTCGACTGAGGCTTGTTTATTTGATAAGGTTGTGATTTATCTTACATATCTACCTTGCCTATCATTTTGTTTTATTCTAAGATGGTCGGCTCTGTACACAAGTGTGGACAGCCATATTGCTTATTCCCCGTGGAAGAAGGGATGCAATGTGACGATTGTAAGAAGTGGTTTCATAAAATGTGCACCCGCTTAAGCCCTGCTGCCTATAAAAGGTGCTCGAAACCAAATTCTCATTGGCTCTGTATGTTTTGTTGCTCAAGTAAGACATTACTCATTCAGGAAGCCATCAGCCTTCTAGCGTTAGCTAAAAAGGTCGAAGTAGGCCGTGCAGGCAACATAGATACTGATAATGAAGATTGTATCAGTGTCGTAAATGCTGCCATGGCAGGTACCAGACACCCAATTTCGCAACATGAAGCAAAAATTTGTACTCCGATACAACCAATGAAAGCCATGCCATTAAGTACTGAGGGACCAGTCGCTTTACCAGCGACTGAGGACCCAGCTAGAACCACTATCGTCCAGAATAGTTCCAATCTGGATGCTGAGAATAGTGGCAAATGGATTACGCGGAAACGCAAAAGAGACGGAAAAACATCCAAAGAAAGCGCGCGTATAGTCGGTAAGTCATCGTTGGACTCACGTCCTGAGCATCAGGCAACTCCGCTCAAGTCCAAATGTAAGGAAATAATTAATACTGTTGTGGATCGAAATAGTCTAACTTCACCAAATGTTGTTGGGAGTAACTCGCTTGACCCACATGACACTGTCATAAAGAAAGCTAATAGCAAGAAGCCGGTAGCTAACCGGCAGGATCTGACATCACGGTCAAAGGCCGTGAACACGACGTTTAAGGCAGTTAAACAGGTGCCTAGTGTAATCATCTGGAACTTGGCAGAATCGAAAGACACTGATCCCACTAAGAGACATGCCCACGACCTGCAGTTAGTGGGATCTCTCATCAGAAATATACTGCCAGAGGAGGTCCCAGGGGTACATATCTCGAAAGTCATCAGACTTGGTAAGTATGTTGGAGGCGAAACCCAACAGAGAAGGATCCTCAAATTAGTACTCGGTAATTTTGAGGAACGGGACGTACTACTAAATAACTCACGCAAAACTCGTGACTCAAACATTCGTATTCGACCTGACTGGCCACTTGAGGATCGGATCAAGTGGAAGAATGCCCTAACAGAGTTAAAAACTCGAAGGCTAAACGGTGAAGCGAACCTTACGATTAAGGGTTTTCGGGTAGTCAGGTCTTGGAAGCCAATGCTTCCGAGACCTGTGTGGGTAGAACGCATGTCTCCAAAAACACCCTAAATGTGTGTTATACGAATGCTCGTAGTCTTCGGAATAAGATGTCTGAACTAAGTTTGATGGTAGACGACTTAAATCCGGATATAATTGTTATCACCGAAACTTGGCTCACTGTAGATATAGACTGTTCTCCAGTCATTTCAGGCTACATCTGTGTCAGAAGTGATAGAGTTAGAAGTCGCAAGGGAGGAGGCATAATATTATATATTAGGGACCACTTCCGCATTAACTCGATCGTATCGGAGGCGCATGTAAGTGGTACGTGTGAGGTAGTATGTTGTACAATTAGGTCTAGAAACGGGTTAGTGACGATAGGAGGAATATATCGTAGTCCGTGTTGTCTCGCTGACGACTTTATCCTAAAACACGTCTGTTCTTGGAGTAAAGCAGAATGTTGTCTCATCGTTGGAGATTTCAATGCACCCCATATAAACTGGATAGAGCTCACAGCTCCAGGTGGGGGTTTCGATAGCGTCCTTCTGTCATCAATTATTCAATGTGCACTTGTACAATGTATCGTTAAGCCGACGCATATAGACTTGGAACATAATCCGTCATTGATAGACCTTGTCCTCACACACCACTGTGAAGATATCGTTGACATTCAACATCTTCCCCCACTGGTGAATAGTGACCATGTCGTACTTTCCTTTAAGTTCCGGATACATGGTATAGAATTTGCATCAGCTCCACCCCGTCCTAATATCTGGAGAGCTAATATTCCGGCAATCAGGGACTATGCTATCTCAATTGACTGGTCGGTCGATGCTGATGGATCGATTGATGATGCATGGAATAGGTTTAAGTCTACGTTCGAATCCGTAACTCAACCGTTTATCCCATGGTCAGCACGTAAGTTATCATATTGCCCTCCATGGATTAATAAGGAAACCCGGAAGCTGTTGAAGCGTAGGAAACACTTCTGGGACTTATTCTTGTCAACAGGTCAGGCATCATTTAAGTGCGAATATAAAAAAATCCGGAATATATGTAAAAAGACCATAGCTGAATCCCGCACGGCTTACGAACGACAGTTGGCATACGATAGCCGTACCTGTCCGAAGCGACTGTTTTCGTACGTTAAAAGGCGGACGAAACGTAGTGATGGTATCCCCTCATTACTGTTAAGCGAAAATTCAGCTTTATTGGCTGAATCTGATCTGGCGAAAGCGGAGTTATTTGCTAACTATTTCAGTGAAGTCTACTCTACGTGTAGTGTTACAACTACTTGTCCCGTTGACAATGAGATACCAGCCATAGGACCTTTACACGTGACAGAGGATATAGTTCTTCCTTTGATAACTAACCTAAAACCTTGTAAGATACCGGGCCCCGATGGGTTACACCCACGTTTGCTGTCGTCGCTTGCGGACATTATCTCAAGACCGCTCACGATGCTCTTCAACATGTCCCTTTCACAGGCTCAACTACCTAGAGACTGGAAAGACGCCATAGTTAGTCCTATATTTAAGGATGGTCAGAGACGGATAGTATCTAACTACCGGCCTGTTAGCCTGACCAGTATAGTAGTTAAGTTACTTGAAAAATTAATTCGGGCTAAGCTACTGAGCCACATTGATTCGTACAATCTGTTAACTCCCGAGCAACATGGGTTTCGTAACAAGCATTCATGCTTGACTAACTTACTCATTGCGAGAGAGGATTGGACAGCTGCACTAGACAACGGCCAGTCTGTCGACGTGATATTTATAGATTTTAGCAAAGCGTTTGATAAGGTTTCACACTTAGGTCTTATGCAAAAGCTCTCGAGCTTTGGTATAACAGGTGCTATACAGGAATGGATAGGAAGCTTCTTATGTGACCGCAGACAGAGAGTGAGAGTCAATGGAACTCTATCCGAATGGAAACCGGTCAAAAGTGGTGTACCCCAAGGCACCATCTTGGGCCCTTTACTTTTCCTTCTGTATATTAATGAACTACCTTTATTACTTAAGTCGTCGACGTTATTGTTTGCGGATGATGTTAAAATCTGGAGAACAATAAGAAATGAGACTGATCGTTGTTATCTACAAGCAGATTTAGACGAATTAGTTAGGTGGGCTCATGATTGGGGCCTGGAAGTTAATTCTAGGAAGAGCGTGTTCATGCACATCGGGCACGATATTAGTTACCACTATACCATTAATGGTACATCTCTGCCACGCGTTCATGCGCATAAAGACTTAGGAGGAATGGATCACTGTTGGTACCCTGGATAAAACTGAAGCAAGGAGGAACA
>NW_017386068.1:503604-521154 GCF_000237925.1 Schistosoma mansoni
TTACAGTAACGTACTGTACCATATCTTCACGGTTATTGATTCTTAAATGTCCGAAATTTAAAAAAAAATGATGAGAACTTTAATAAGTACTTGACCATAGTAATTGTATCAAGCTACTAAACATATCTTCGACCGAAAACTTTTAGAATTAGTTCATATGGTATATATGTATAGCCAGTATAGTTGATTAACCAGAAAAAGAAATTATAAAACTCGCCTGGGTTGCTTTTTGAATTCGTTGTATTTGCCAGTGTAAGTTGTACGAGTTTGAATAAAATCCTCAGCCATCGTTTCGGAATACCTAGCTTATGTGTCTAGTATTTAAAAAAAATATTTAACATAACACTTATATATCAAAGGTAAAAGTTCTGGGGAGTTGTATGTGAGGCGGAATGAAGAAAAAAAATTATTTTTAAGTAGATGCAGGGTCTGATTAGCTACGTGGTTAGATTTATCCTGCAGTCGAAACTGTCAACATCCTTGACTGACTAATCGGATGTGCCCAGCGAGCCGTTTTAGTCATTTGTAAAGATTTATCATCTTTACATTTCGATTCCGTAATGGATTTGTCAGTTAAACGATCTAACAACACGTATGGTGGTTCATGATCTAAATAAGCCGGCTTTAGCCTATCAATACTTACTGTGTCGATGTTTCCATGTTTTTCTATCACGAAATATTTAGCTTTTCTTGAGACGACTTTGAAAGGACCTTCAAATGGAGGACTGAGTGGTGCTTTTATTTTGTCACATCTTATCCATACGTGCGTGCAATTGCTTAGGTCTTTAGGTATATATACGGCGCGCGATTGTTCACGAGTATTAATCGGCTTAAGTTTAGACATGTGATCTCGTAGTTGATCTACATAATTTTCTATATTAAGTTTTTGACTGTTAGTATTAGGGTTAATAAATTCACCGTCATCCTCTTCTCCCACATCTAATTCTTTCGATGTATATGCAATAGCTGATGCATATCTCTCTCGATTGGCACGAATAAGCATATTACGTAAACTTCGACGACCAACTCCAGGAGCTCCAATTAAACAAATAACAGGACGCTGGAAACCTGATACCATAGCAACTTCTTCATAAAGTACAATATCTTTAGTATCATAATTATCAGCATCTCTTGCACAAAATGGTATAGTGACCTTTTTCTTTCTACGTCTTGCAAGTCCACAAGCGAACGTTTTGTAAGTTAGCTCTTCTGGATTAGGCGCACTTTGAATAAAGGCTTTACGTCTTTCTTGTAGTACTATAGATGGAATTAGACCAGCACGACCATCTTGATTATGATGTCTTGCCTGCCACCAATAAGGATCTTCTTGTTTAAAAACTTGAAGTATGCTTTTCCTACCTCATGCTAAAGGAAACTTTACAGAGCTTTTATATTTTTACTTTTGTGCAGGTTATGCATGATTGTTCAACACCCGAGTTCAGTACTCTGCGGCCTCTCTGTATAAAAACAATTCTATAGAATAAACTGCAATATACCGACGTCCAGAGCTATCTTCAGTTTTGTCATGAAGCAAAGACATTCAGTAGCCGCCCTCAAAAAGGTCAAGAAAAATATTAAAAAACACTTCAACGATCAAGATGCTTCTGAACTCCACAAAGTGTTGTCGAAAAAATTGTTCGGGAATTTAGTAGAGATATTTGATCTAATATCTTATCCTTGTGAACAAGTACCAAATGAAGATACAGATCTAAATGCTATTACCAAAGACTTAGTAGAAGCACTTTATGATGGTCCATTAACTATTGATCCGTTGGATGTAGAAGCGAATGAATTAATTCAACTACTTAGTTCTCCAGTATGGCGTAGCTTTTCTACTGCATACACTGAAATAACAACCAGCCACTTTGACATGCCTGGATTACCTGAAATAGCGTACATGACGTCGGGCCTGGGTGGTATTAATACAAATCTAGGAAGTTTGATGGCCAGTAAAGCATCTAATTTACAAGTGGCTGACAGAATTTTTGGGATGGCGTTATAAAAGATGATCGAAATGGACTTCCCAATGAACTATGTAATTCACGATCAATTATGTATGGTGCCGGTAGTGAAAAAGTGTATACTGACTTGAGAAAAAATGAAGCTACACTTACTGGAGGTGGCGATGGTCCAGCATTGCCACCTGTAGATGGTGCAGTAAAAATGATCGGGATTCAAAAGAACCATGGTGAAGATTTAGGTATCACTGTTATTCAACAACAATATATGTCTGCACATTATGGTTTAGTGAAGGAACTGGTAATTAAACGAATTTTAGCTGCTTCTCATGTTGAACAGCTGGATTTGCTACACGTAGGTGATGTGATTCGTGAAGTAAATGGAGTTCCAGTTGATAATCCTGAAGTATTACAGAAAGTATTAAAAAATGCATCTGGAAACGTCACACTGAAAATCATTCCTGGTTACCAATCAACTCCTATTTCTTCCCAACTTTTTCTTCGAGCTCACTTTTCGTATGATCCGAAAAATGATAATTTGATTCCGTGCAAAGAAGCTGGTTTAAAATTTTCAGCTGGTTCTATCCTTCAAGTTCTTAAACAAGAAGATCCTTATTGGTGGCAGGCAAGACATCATAATCAAGATGGTCGTGCTGGTCTAATTCCATCTATAGTACTACAAGAAAGACGTAAAGCCTTTATTCAAAGTGCGCCTAATCCAGAAGAGCTAACTTACAAAACGTTCGCTTGTGGACTTGCAAGACGTAGAAAGAAAAAGGTCACTATACCATTTTGTGCAAGAGATGCTGATAATTATGATACTAAAGATATTGTACTTTATGAAGAAGTTGCTATGGTATCAGGTTTCCAGCGTCCTGTTATTTGTTTAATTGGAGCTCCTGGAGTTGGTCGTCGAAGTTTACGTAATATGCTTATTCGTGCCAATCGAGAGAGATATGCATCAGCTATTGCATATACATCGAAAGAATTAGATGTGGGAGAAGAGGATGACGGTGAATTTATTGTTGAATCGAAAGCAAAAATGGAAATGGATAATTTGAAAAATAAATATCTTGAATTTGGTGAATATGAAGATAATTTCTATGGTACAAAATACGATAGTATTCGAGAAGTAGTGAGTAGGTCTTTATTTCGATCTTCGCGCAGTCACAGTGGAGCGTGGGATTATCTGTTCAGACAAACAAAGGCTCTCAACATTCCATATAAGATAGTAGGGAATATAACGCTTACAAAAGGTAAGGAAGTGAATGAATACTTGAACAATACTGTTTTAGCATATGCTTGGTTGTTTGGGGTCAACTCTTAACCAACCAACCCGAGCTGTTACAACTTCGTCGAACAGCAAATTCATAGGCTTTAAAGCTCACACAAACGCGTACCAAATCACGGGTGTATTTCATTCGCGTGACGATTTATTCCACGCTTTATTTCAGAAATTCCCCAGACTAACTAAACCTGTCGAGGAGACTCAATCGGTGACCAATCGTGTGGTACACCACATAGTCACCCGCGGACCACCAGTCACGGCAAAACCTCGCCGACTGGCACCGGACAAATTAGCTTTCGCTAAACGTGACTGAAAATTTACTAGCTACCGGTATTATTCGCCCATCTCACAGTCCTTGGGCCTAACCTCTCCACATGGTGCGAAAAAAAGATGGGGTTGGTTGGAGACCATATGGAGACTACCAAGCATTAAACGTAGTTACACGTTTCGGCAGTTGACCCGTCCTCCACATACATGACATCATGGCATCACTCAAGGGCACGACTATTTTTTCCAATATCGATCTGGTACGAGCATATCGAGAGGTCCCAGACGCTCTTGAAGACATCGAGAAAAATGCTCTCACGACTCCCTTCGGTTTGTTTGAGTTCCTACGAATGACATACTGCTCAAACTTTCCAAAGGTTTGTCGATAGCATAGTACGAGACCTAGATTTTGTTCACGTCTATATTGATGACCTGTTAATCGCATCATCAAACGTAGGTGAACATTATCAGCACCTAACGCTACTATTTCAGCGCCTTTCGGATGACGGAATAATAGTCAACCCCGACAAATGTGAACTTGGGATAACGGAAATAAAATTCTTAGGTCATGTTATTAAGCAAGAGGGTATTCTACCTTGTGAGGATAAAGTATGCACAATAATGGAGTACACTGTACCGTCCACACTCGAGGAACTGAAGGCATTTCTCGGTCTGGCCAACTTCTATCGACGCTTCATCCTGCACGCGGCAGAACGGTTACGACCATTAACCGACTTCTCCGTAATCCACGCAAACTGGAATTGAAAGACTCCGTGCGTACGGCATTTTCAGAGATCAAAACGGCCCTAACTCAAACGACACTCCTCGCTCATCCTGACCCATCAGCCACGCCTAGCATAGCGGTTGATGCATTGGATTTCGCCATAGGAGCCGTTATGCAACAGAATATCTTCGGGAGTTGGCAACCCCTCGAGTTTTTCTCAAGACGCCTCACTCCCACGGAGACGAAATATAACGCTTTTGGTCGCAAACTGCTAGCAGCCTACTGCGCCATCAAACATTTCCGGCACAGTAGAATGTCGCAATTTCATCTTATTCACCGACCATAAGCCCTTAACGTATGCCCTGCATACCAAGGCTGACCGTTACTCACTACGAGAGTGCAGACATTTGGACTATATCTCTCAGTTCACGACAGACCTTCGTCACGTCGAAGGCGAGTCGAACTATGTCGCAGTTGCTCTGTCACGTATCCAAGTGAATGCAGTTACCACGGAGTAGCAATAAGTTCGGCGAATCAGACTACGTCCAGCGACTGTCTGCATTTATGCGAACACTGCCTCCGGTGTTAACTCGTATACAACATCGACAGGTCACTCTTCCTCGAGAGTTATCTATCTGTTCACATGTTTTCATACGAGTAGATTCGGTACGCAAACCTCTGCAGCAGACTTACGAAGGGCCTTTTCACGTGATTTCCCGTCACGAATAGACCATCAAGGTTGGTCGACGTGGCCGCGTAGAGATAGTCAGTATTGTTCGTCTCAAGCCAGTACACGTCGATGACAGTGCCCTACCCGATAAGCCGAGAGTCAACGCTAGACCCATAAAAACTTCTAGCGGGATCTCTACATCCACTTCGAATCCCACGCTAGACACACCCGAGGCCTCATTCTCACGTCCCAGTTAACAGCACGTGTCATCTGCACTGTCTACGATGAGACTTCAGTCTCACATCCAGACCATCAGACCACACCGCTCTTGACTGCGGGTGAGGTTGCAGGCTCACGAGGTACGAACGAGACTACCGTCTCACGTTTCGATCGCCGAGTACGCCTACCCGTACGCTTTCGCGACTAACCTCACAACCAACAACGGATACGGCATAGGACCTTATCCCTATATTACATGCATGCTACACTTTTATCTTTTTCTTTGACTTTTTTATTTATCCTGAGTCAACGCCTCCGAACATTGTCGTACTGGTATCGTCGACTTCAGTCAACCTTGGCGAAAGCTGGCCTGATCACCACGCTTTAATCAATGCACTCAGTCGATTTCGCTGGCTCCAATACGTATGGTATGCATTTGGTCCCCAACGTGGTTTTTATGGTCGCACCTGGTTTCTTGGCTCAATCTCGTTTCGTCCTACGTCTGCAGCGTTTCTGGTCCGGACATCTACGACGCAATCTTCAGATTCCGGATACAAACCATTCTGGTGTAGCACGCTAACCCAAGCAACAAATACATTACGTTTCTCCTGGTACCGTTCTACGTCGAAGACCTTCGGTTGCAACTCCAGGATAAACGACCGCTTTCTGTTCTGCCAACATCTTCACCCTACAATCGCACGTCTCGCGATCAGTCCCACGAACGAAACCGCTACTCATCGAAAGTGTAAACCCTTTCTAGTCGGGGGCTTCTGTAATGACCTACTTTTCTCAACGAGAACGCGGTTGGTGTAATGAAAACAATTATTATTATAACCGATTGTACCAGTGATTGTTTTACTGTACTCGTTTCGTTTAACTGTATCAAAACCACTTTCGTCCGTTGTCCATCTTGTTCGTTCGAACTATCGTATGCTATGTCCTTTTACCTGTACTCTTTGGCATGTCACGGTATTCTTTTGATACCACGAGATGGCCAATAAATATACTTTATCTGGACCAATTACAGCCTTCTGGTTTTCGAACTATTGAAGGAACCAAGTCGTTATCTGGCGCGTAATCTTATTGTAGTTGTGATCATAGACAATCGCAACTCCACGCCATCAACAGTCTTCGAAAACTTGAGGATAAGTCATCAGTAGCATTACATGCATCAGAAGGGGGACATATGATCAACTTCAAAGAGACGAAAACACTCCAGAAGTGGTTTGGAGTGCATAAGAATAAATTGACAACAGAAGTGTTGTATATATGGACTGGCTAGAATAGCCTGAACAGAAAAGATTGAATTCAACTAGCTACCACTTGACAAGTGCTTATTAACGATTAATTTGCTTCTTATATCTTATATCAACTCTGTTTGTTGGAACAAAAGCTAATTTGACAGTCTTAACATTATAAATATGTATTCAATGATTCGCTGTTCCTCCCTCTTTACATACACATCGACATTTTTGAAAATATCTTCAATTTGTACTCTTAGTTTTAACAAACAAAATGACTAATACTCATTCACTAAATATCAACTATGAATAACATTAAGTCATATATACACTCATATATTATCACATTGTGAACTTTCCACATGGTTCACATCTTCCGAACTCATGCTACCCTACTTACTGAAATCAACATAAACATTGTTTTAAAATCTCTATCATATTCAAACACAAATGTACGAACATAGGATATTCATCTAAATAAATTCTCTTCATAAGCAAAGGTGGGTGGCGGCTGGCAGTGGAATCCAGGACGCGTTTTTTGTCCCATTTGGGACTCGTCAGCTGGATATACTTGCATCTCAGACTTGTTGTTACTCACTCCTGGACTCAAACCCAGTATCGCCAGCTTCAAACACCATCACGTTATTCACTCAGCTACTAAGTCCTGATAGCCACGTGCTTGTGTAATCGGAAGATACACACAAACAATACCAAGTGAATTTAAATTCTCTTCAGCTTTCATAATTATTTATTCAAATTAATAATTTAATATGTGATCAGGTTTATGGCAAAATAAATCGTTTAAAGTCATGGAAAATGAGAATTTAATTTTATGGGTCAGATGATAGAGCGAGAGAGATAATAATACAATAACAAATGCGATCAGATGTTTAGTGTATGACTATGGTAAAAGTATGTTAAACTGATGGCCTTGAGTTAGCTGATCAGAATTAAGGTAACGACTCATGTATTGCGCTTCAATTTTACAGTGAAGTGGTAGATAACATGTGCTTTATTATTAGACAAATGCAAATTGACAATATTTGGTTCCTAACATGTTTAAAATCAATGAAAATATCTACTGTACAATCAAAAGTTGAGTTTCAGATGGATGGTACTTGGCTTTGTGGACCATCAACATTGATGGTCTATGTCGAATGATCGGAGGCCTACTCGAGTTAGACGGGGACGGTGTAACGAATAAGTTAACTTCGAAGTTACACCTCGCGACCAGCACCTTATGTGGATTGCCCCATCGACGTATTAAGGGATCATGGGTGCTCTGAAGACTGTACAGCACAAAGGACGTTATTACAAGAATATATTAGTTAGGGTAGATACAAGCGAAAGTACAACCACTGCCGCGTGGGCCAGTCAATGGCGTATGATTGATTGATGCGCGTTGACTGTCTTTGACCTTGACAAGGATCGATGATCTGTTCGATATTCAATGACTCAACTGCCGGATGATTTGGCTAGGGTTCAGTGACATTTCACTGGCCCTACAGCTTAAATGGTATAACATATCTGCTATTAGGGCAATTTGTATTCTAAAGTACTTGATGTCGTTACTCCCACTTTAAATCTCATCCCTAAGTTTCCCAAGTTTGTAAACAGAAGGGTAGCAGGACGTTGCATTATAGCCGATGTCAACTCGTGTAGAAACCCTGATCCCAAATTGTAAATCTAACTCGCAACTCCAGCTTAGCTCTTAAAACTTAACTCTGATTATTTTGCTTTATGACAGATGTCAGTTGATGACGAATTTTACCGAAGATGAAAGTTATATGAATTCAATAAGAAATAATAAAATGGTTTGAGTACTAGGCAGATTAATGTGTTCGGGAGTTTAACTGCAATGAGGTAAATCTTCAACGTATTCATAACTAATATGAATGTTGACTTACTATAGAACAAAAAGATTTATCCACGGAACATTTATACTTATACATATCATGTTGTTCAAAGTAACAAATATAAAAGAACATTCACTCCCAGAGTGAACATCAACTCTGAGATGCAGGTACATCCAGCCGACAAGTTCCAAATAGGACGAAATGCGCTTCCTGGATTCTACTGCTAGCCACTATCCATCTTTGCTTATAAATATAAAAGTAGTTAGTATGTTATTAGATACATTTGAAAATGTTTCTGTAAGGTGACATAGCGTTAGAAATACTTCCTTTCAAATCGCGGCAAAAATATTGGCATGATTTGGCACAGCATTGGGAAGATGGTAATGATAAGATGGTGGTTGGAGGTGCTCAACAGAAAACCATGGCCCCGGGTTTCGTGCTACTTGGCACTCGTCAGCAAGGTGTACCTGTAATCTTGAGGGAACTGGTGCTCCCTGACGGATTCGATCCTGTGTCACTCAGCTTCACCGTCAGAGATGTTACCACTGAGCTACTCGGGCCGCGACCGACCTCCTGTAGGACTGATATGTAATCTCAACATAGTGCACGCAGTGTCGAGCCACCTAAACTAGTGGCCACATTGTAACTTGGTCAATAGCATTTAATCAACACTAAGAAGGACTTGACACGCATGACATTGATCACCACCCAGTGATCAATCAATTGTGAAATGCTAATGATGAACACTGTACTTTAAAAGCATTCAATAGATAAGTTAAACCATTCGCTTTACAGTCTGGTTTCGTTTCATTTGAGGAAGATTCGGAGTTCAAAATTAATGATTGTCAGTACTGTTACACTATGTCTTCACACTTAACGATACTCTCAGTCATGTTAGGTTTTGGTGTAATTTGACAAGTGAGTTTAAATTATTTCTGATGTAGTTCATCAGATTTGTAGTACATGATAGTATTTCTGTATGTCTATGCAGTCCTAAGTTAGAAACCTCTGACCCTGTTTGGATGCAAACTATGGTTAGCATAGAATTCGTCATCATACTTGATGGGTGAAGACCAAAATTGTCTGAGGGTTCACAGATTTATAAAAAAAAGTAGCAAGCCAACAATAGCATGTATTCATGAGTCAATATTCAACGTTGTATTATTATTCAGATTGTTCTTGAAATTTTGTCAGATCGCATAGTATCCTTATCACAAACATCTTATGTTTCTTCATTTTCACTAGTGCCTTTAGTATTTCTTAGGAAGGTATGGTTTATGAAATTAAAATGGTTAAAAGAATGGTAATAACGTTATACATTTGATCTTCCTCACTCATTTGTTACGTTCACTGATCCATTTGTAATTTTAGATCAGAAGGGGTTCTGTGGAGAATTTAGTATTTTCATAGTCGAAATCATGAGTTAATTGAAGCTAGACCACCATGGAAAACCTGGAAGCACTAGATGACCGTTTCGTTCTAGTATGGGACTCCTCAGCAGTGGGCATCCACGATCCCGCACTCACGAGATTCGAACCCAGGATCTACCAGTCTCGCGCCAGAGCACTTGGCCGATAGACCAGTGAGCCGGCATCCAACGGTGTTAATGTAGAGTTCTACCAAGTCTGTTGTAGAGATATCAACTCACTGAAGACAATTGGTGAACGGTTGCTCAAAATCGTGGATTAGTTGAATTTAAACATTAACACCGTTGGATGCTGGCTCAGTGGTCTATCGGTTAAGTGCTCCGGCGCGAGACTGATAGGTCCAGGGTTTGAATCTCGCGAGTGTGAGATCGTGGATGCGCACTGCTGAGGAGTCCCATTTGTAATTTGTCAAGGAATGAGAAATCATCAAAAAACTTCGATTGTTCTGTAGTGAACGAGAACACAAGTGGAAACAATCGAATATATTTGAATACAACATAACACAGTCTCTTAGTAAAATCTGAGAACCATGAAGTACATCCTTCATTTTCAAAATGTCACTCAATTATCTCAGACTTCGTTGTTCTTTCATTTTCACACCAATCACTCTCTATTCTCGTTTTCTTTCCTTCCATCTTCTTGGTCTTCTGCCTCTAAGTATTTCACTTTCTATTGATGATACATACCACCCATATGTCTTGTCATCATTAGCACACACCACAGTCCTATTCGGCTAGTTGAAAATATTGAAGGTTTATATTGTCTTAGATTACAGTTGACATATTACCAATTATGTTATCTATGATGTAACAGCGTAATGATTGATTTCGAGCTTTGAAAGATGTACTCCAATGAAAGAAACACACATTACCATAACTTTATCAACTAAAATGACTGGCGTTTATCATATCAAGTAAGCATAGAATTGATTTGTAGATGGCATCGAGTCGCGATTGACTATGATCACCACTACAGGAAGATTACGTACGAGGTATCAACTTGGTTCCCTTGGTAGACCAAAAACCAGAAAGGCTGTTAATGGTTGAAATAAGATATATTTGTTGACGATCTCATGGTATCAAAAGAATACTGAGACGTGCCAAAGTTTACAAGCGGAACTACCAAGCATACTTGAGTTCGTGTAAGGTCACAGGCAACGGAAGAAAGTATGTGTTTGGTACACTTAAACAAACAACTACAGTAAAACAATCACTGGTACAATTGGTTATAATAATAATAATAATAATAATAATAATTGTTTCCATTATATCAGTCACGTTCTCATCACAAAAGTAGGTCACTACAATGTCACCTATACAAAAGCCTAATCAAATGATCATTTTACAGTTTTGCTGATGTAATTACATACGTGTTCAACTTACATTTTACATGTAATCATATATTGTAACATGAATTAAGTAGTTTAACAGTAATACATTCACACGTCTACACAAAATGTTACATAATATACTTGTCATGATTAACATTCTAATTGAAAAAAAAAAGAAAAATTAAAGCTATGCTGACCACACAAACTATCAGAGGTTATATATTAGTATAAGAATTTCTGAGGAAGAAAGAGTCTGAGTGCGAGACCGAAGGTCCTGGGTTCCAGTCCTTCGGGTTGGATCGTGGATGTGCCCTGCTGAGGAGTTTTATACTAGGACGATACGGACATCTAGTGCTTCCAAGTTCTTAATGGTGACCTAGCTTAGATCAACTCATGAATTTAACTATTAAATTACTACAATCTCCACAAAACCCCCTTCTGATAGTCACCTAAATTGTCAGGAGTAAGCGTGTTCTAGTTCCTTTTGATCTTTTAATGTAAAATTATAAGTAGTTAGTGATACTACCTATAATTGTTATAATCCGAGATGTGTATCTAGATCAATCATGTGATGAGGATATCACTATAATCTGTAAGCACAGATAGCAAATAGATCAGAGTTCTGTTATCGTAACAGTGGATAATTGAGAACAAGAAGCAGAGGTATGCAACAGTATATTTGTAAGAGATAATCATATGTGTCATCTTATGGGGTTTTTGTGGAGATTTCAGTATTTTCACAGTTGAAATCATGAGTCAATTGAATCTAGACCACCATGGAAAACCTGGAAGTACTGGACGGTCGTTTCGTCCTATTATGGGACTCCTCAGCAGTGCACATCTACGATATGAATTCATTATATTTCATGGTTTCTTGTCAGTTGCTTACAATCAAATATGTATTAGTATTATAGCATTGAGATAATAAATAGTGTGGAACAATTGACATAAGTGAACGTAAAGGATTGGAATAATAAAAGGTTATCAATGATAATTATATACATATATGAGCAAGAACAGGTCAGAGGTTATTAGGTGTTAGAATCAAGGAAACATAAAGGGCAGGTGGTGTGATAGTTGAGTGGAGTTCAGAGGCAGATATGATAAATTGCGTGATAATTTTAGAGGTAGTAAAGGATTCATGGAATTAAAAACAGATAAGATGGGTTACGTAATAAATGAATAGACATTGAAGAGTTCACATAATTTAAGAGAATCAAGTGAGCGGAAATGTATTAGTGAAAGGGTGATTTAAGAATTGGGTAATGGAAGAGGAATATAATACAAACCAAAACTTAACCAAAAAGCAAAACAACAGCAAACAAAAAGTTGGATTACTAGGGTTGTACGAACCCTTTTTGATACATTGATGATATATTTCTTGTTTGCAGCAATCATAAGCACTCTATGAACTTACTCAGTCTGTTTAATAAAGCACACAAGGATATGGGATTCCCTGTAGAACATGAAGTTGAAGGTAAATTCCATATCCTAGATATTAGAATCAGACGAACATCAGTTGGTACATTACAAAGACATATTCATCGCAAAAACACCTGGAGTGGATTATATCTCCATTACTACAGCTTCTGTCTAATGAGTTACAAAAAGGGTATTGTACGAACCTTTTTTGAACACGCACGTGAAATCTACTCAAAGGAATGCTTGGAAGAAGAAATTGCTCTCATCACTAAGTACCTACTTAAAAATAAATATCCGGCGAAATACATCCATACATATCCAAACATCAACCCTTGGGTATAGTATGATAGAGTGGAAAATAAAACTTGCTTCTTATACTTACACTTCAAAGGAGATGAAATTACTGGAATAATTAATCACGGAATTAATTCTGCGTTGAAAGTGACTTACCTACCAGCAAAACTGACGACGGTATGGGAAACGAACTGTTCACTCAAACAAATTAAAATCGGCAAGTCCTCTTTTCGCAGTAGCTCTAACTTCACTTACAAGTTTACATGTATGTACCAAAGCGCATACATTGGAAGAACTGAGAGAAGAGTACATGTTCGCATTTATGAGTATGTTCCAAAGAAATTGAGGCTGCCAGGGACCAGGGCTATCAGCAGTACAATAACTCGGCATTTACTTGACACCGGATATACCATTGACAACTCTCATTCTTTCAAGATTATTAGCAGACAAAGAAGTACGATTGCTCTCTGTTTTGCTGAAACAATCGCGATAAAAAAAACCAGATCTATGTATTCAAAAACAGATAGTAATAAACTTATTACTACCCTGGTACTCTAATTTAAATTCATAAAGGGAATGAATTTCATCAAATCAAAGGTTATATTGTTTTAAACAACTATTTTACAGAAGGAAGTTTCGTGGAGATTTTAGTAATTTTATATAGTTTAGATCATGAGTCAATTGAAGCTAGACCAGCATAGAAAATCTGGAAGCACTGAACAGCCTTTTCGTCCTATTGTGGGACTGATAGGTCCTGGGTTTGAATCTCGTGAGGCGGGATCGTGGATAGGCACTACTGAGTAGTCCCACAATAGGACGAAACGGCCGTCCAGTGTTACCAGGTTTTCCATGGTGATCTAGCTTCAATTCACTCATGATCTCAGCTATATAATATTCTAGTTATTGTTATAACTTTTATGGCTTGTTAAATAGAACATGATTTATTCATCAATCAGAATACCACTTATACAATCTTAACACTGTACCACAACAATGACATATTGACCGATATGAGTAACCCAGCGTCCTTATCGGTTCTTTGTTTGCCTAGCCTTTCCAGTTAAAAGTTCAGAACATCAATAACAACGTCCACGATACGAATCATTTATTTCAAACATACTTGGTTTGTATACTAGCCAAACAGACCACATCACACCATAAAATAAGAAGTAACATTTATACAAGATCAAGTCAAAAAGTGGCTACGAACATGATAGACGGTAATCAACAAACTGAGTAGGTTCTGGGTTCGAACCTCGCGAGTGCGGGTTCGTGGATGCGCACTGCTGAAGAGTCCCATAATAGGATGAAACGGCCGTCCAGTGTTTCCAGGTCTTTCATGGTGGTCTAGCTTCAATTGATTCACGCTTTCAACTATGAAAAAACTGAACATAACCTAAGAACAATGAATAGTATAGTAAAAATTTGTAGGTCAAAATGAAGCTTTTAATATGAGGAATATAGATATACACAATCTAATTACTGAATAGTTATACAATAAGAATATATATATATGTATAGAATATTAGCTCATTATTAGTGTTATATCTTGTGGCTTAATTGCCCTGTTAATATATGACGTGAAGATACCGCCAATTAGAGAACAGTGATTTATAGATCGGACTAATGACTCACAAAACTCATGAGAGCAGTCTAGAGTATTTGTCGGTCCTGCTTACTGCCTAGCTCAGCCAGTTCAGTTCAGAACACGTATCTCACGCTATATGGTGTGAATAATTGTATTTCAAACATACTAGGCTTATATGCCAAAGAGACAGACCACATCGTACCATAAAATAGAAAATAACATTTGTACAAGAGTTAGCCAAATGTGGCTATAACTACTATTAGTAGTAGTATTACTAGTATTACTATTATTATTGTTACTATTATGACTCTTCACATATGAATACTGATGATTTGGAGAAAAACAATTTGGATCTAGATTCATAGTTCATTATTAATCATAAAAAACAATCAATGAAGTAATACTTTGAAAGTGATAGACCCGATTGTCAAACTTACTTACTTACTTACACCTGTTACCCCTCGTGGAGGAGTATAGGTCGCACATCATTATTCTCTATCCAACTCTGTTCTAGACAAATCCTTTCCAGTTGTTTTTTTCATTTATTATTCATCCTTTTTATATCTGCTTCCAATTCCCAACATAATGTGTTCTTTGGTCTTCCTCTTTTTTCGCTTCCCTTCCGGATTCCAAGTTAAGGCTTGATTCATGATACAGTTTGATGATTTTCGTAATGCATATCCTATCCACTTACAACGTCTTTTCATAATTTCCTCATCATCTGGGATTTGGTTTGTTCTCTTCCACAGTACGCTGGTGCTGATAATATACGACCAACAGATATAGAGTATCTCGTGTAGACAATTGTCTAGAAATACTTGTATCTTTTTGATAATAGTTTTGGTAGTCCTCCGAGTCTTATCTCCGTACAGTAGAATTGTCTTGGTGTTCGTATTGAAGATTGTGACTTTGATGTTAGTTGACAGACAGTTGTTTTAAGTTCCAGATGTTCCATATTTGAGAGACTGTAATTAATTAATTGAGAATAATAAATCTTATAACAATAGTCAATAGATCAATTGAAAGTTTATAAGATTAGTAATTTGTTTTTCCGGTTAATGTCTTTTTTAGTGAGTTAATTTTCTACGGGATGGAATCACTAACCCCATATCCAACCCTTCTCCTTTATCCAGGCTTCGGACAGGCAGTAATCTCAGAGGGGTTCCAGGAGGGATTATTACTAATTATCATCTATAAATAAATGATATAATTTAATCATATTAGTCAGTATTTTAATAAATAAACAAAAGAAACAATCAGTATTTTATTCATTAATTAATCATATAGACATCAAACTGTATATCATTTTAAGTAGTATAGAACGATTTACATATTTATTTACTTGAACACATAAATATTATTACGAAGGGACAACAGATATATATACGCCACACAAAAAATTGTCATTTCATTTAATTGTTTGAAGGCTATGATACTGTCCAGGTGCCCAGACTTAAACAGGTGGTTTACTTAGGGGGCTACACCCAGAGTTATTGACCTAAAGGTATGATCCACAAGGCAGTGAGACATCGTAAGGAGGTCCGGTCCGATGGCAGCCGGTGACCAACGATTGATTCATACTCCATTTGTTCCATCAGGATACTGGAGCTAGCCCACATGTACCATTGGTTTGGAATCAGGGTTTCCCAACTCCCCTAAATGGATTTTCCCTATCCACCAACCCGATTAAAACTCCGGTCATGAACTTTTAATTCATCAAATAAGAATAGATTTCTATATCATGAAAAAATTAAACATATACTATTCAATTCAATTGGAATAATATTGATGATTAATTATCACATATAGAAACAACGTGATTTATACTTTAAGAAAAATTACTATTGAATTATCAGTAGTATAATTAGGGCATATTGAAATATTTATTTACAAATTTAAAATCTTCTAATAATAATAGTAATGATAGTAGTAATAATAATAGTAATAATAATAATACTTACTTACTTACTTACTTACTTACTTACTTACGACTGTTACTTCCAATAGAGCATAGGCCACCGACCAGCATTCTGCCACCGACCAGCATTCTGCAACCCACTCTGTCCTGGGACTTCTTTTCTAGTTCTATCCAGTTCTTGTTCATTCTTCTCATGTCTGTCTCTATTTCTCGGCGTAATACGTTCTTTGGTCTCCCTCTTCTCCTTTGACCTTCAGGATTCCATGTAAGGGCTTGTCTTGTGACACAATTGGGTGATTTCCTCAAAGTGTGTCCAATCCACTTCCAGCGCTTCTTCCTGATTTCTTCCTCCGCTGAAATCTAGTTTGTTCTCTCTCACAGTAACTTGTTGCTGATAGTGTCTAGCCATCTGATCCGAAGTATCTTGCGTAGACAGCTGTTAATAAACACTTGTATCTTTTGGATAATGGCTTTCGTAGTTCTCCACGTCTCCGCCTCATACAATAGAACTGTTTTGACATTTGTATTGAAAATTCTGATCTTGGTGTTGGTTGACAATCGTTTTGAGCTCCAGATGTTTTTCAGTTGTAAGTATGCTGCTCTTGCTTTGCCGATCCCCGCCCTCACATCTGCATCTTATCCACCGTGTTCATCAATGATGCTACTGCTGAAATACGCTAACCAGTAATAATAATAATAGCAAAATAATAATAGTAATAATAATAATAATAACGAGAGTAATAATAGTAATAATAATAGTAGTAGTAATAATAATAGTAATAGTAATAATGATAGTGGTAATAGTACTAATAACAGTAATAATACTACTACTAATAATAGTAATAATACTAAGTTAATTTGAAAATTCCTTCATTCAATTATTTCTAAGGTTTACATTCATTTTCTTTTAATGTAACTAATAAAAGGAATTGTACTATTATTATATTATTTAATGAATGTATTAAATCTAGTAATAAGCATAAATCATTATGAATTATTCACCATGGTAACTCGAGGTGAACTCAAGATACTTTATATTATTGATTAGTATTTATAATAATAAGATTTAATTTTAATTTAATAGAATAAAATAAAAGAATTTGATAATTTATTAATTTTCATAGTTGAAATCATGAGTTAATTGAAGTTAGACTACCATGGAAAACCTGGAAACATTGGAAGGTTGTTTCGTCTTAGTGTGGGACTACTCAGCAATGCCTATCCACAATTCCGTATCGTGAGATTCGAACCCACGACCTATCAGTCTAACGCGCGAACGCTTAACCCCTAGACCACTGAGCTGGCCGGCATCCAACGGTGTTAATGTCTAACTTCAACCGAGACTTCA